>NC_037671.1:64591264-64689529 GCF_003255815.1 Theropithecus gelada | reverse complement strand
TTTTTTTTTTTGAGACGGAGTCTCGCTCTGCCGCCCAGGCTGGAGTGCAGTGGCCGGATCTCAGCTCACTGCAAGCTCCGCCTCCCGGGTTCACGCCATTCTCCGGCCTCAGCCTCCCGAGTAGCTGGGACTATAGGCGCCCGCCACCTCGCCCGGCTAGTTTTTTGTATTTCTTAATAGAGACGGGGTTTCACCGTGTTAGCCAGGATGGTCTCGATCTCCTGACCTCGTGATCCGCCCGTCTCGGCCTCCCAAAGTGCTGGGATTACAGGCTTGAGCCACCGCGCCCGGCCATGTAATTTTCTAACAACTGCATTTTCCAACTAAACAGTAAGAGTGACATTTTATTTCTGTGAATATCAATTCTGAAAGGAGAAAATTCTGCATAATGTATTTGTGTGGTTTTACATATAATTGATTTTTCACTCCATTCTTTTCACTGAGATAATGAACTTTAAAGCACAAATTTTTTTCGACCACATTCAAGCAGATTAATTATCTCAGATAACAACGCATATTTGAAGGAATGTAAAGTAAATGTAAGAAGAGTTTGATTAAACATACCTCTTAAAAATAAAAGTATTTATTTTTCAAAAAGCAATTAAAAGAAGCAATAATATCATAGGGTGACTCTGTTATAAAAAGTACTGTTTTAATAAACAGACAAAAACTAATAGAAGGCGTGAGGAAAGTTACAGCAGGAGTCTTATTAGTTGTATTGGTTCTGTTACAATGAAATTTGCAGAAAAGTTGTCAAGAGCACAAAGGGTAAAAAAGTTGAGAAAGAAATAACTTTAGAGAGAAGTTACTATGGTTTCTGTCAGATGTGACAGTATTTTATTTTAAAAGTGAATACAGAGGAAAATAAATGTAAAGCAACTGTTTTGCCTTGCCAATTTTGTGCAGAGTGCCAACTTTTATGACAAACTAAAAATGTGATCCAGGGTGAAATCTCATAAATGAGATTCTGGAAGGAAGTTTGAATATCACTGATGCCTGATAGCTAATTAATTAAATTGCAAGTGGTGGAGAGAGAATTTAAAGTTCCCTCAAAACATTAACTTCAAAAGTTTCACAAGAAATTATGTCACAATATCTAAATTAAGCATATCTGCTGAAAACATTTTTATTAGTTATTCGATTTTCGCAAATAAATATCTGATATTTCATTCCTGTTCTTAGATTAGAGTTTTATATACTCTCCTTATTCCTGCTTAAGACATTATATCCCATTATTATTTCTTCATTCATTAAAATAACAAGTAAATTCAAAATTGCAAAAAAAAAAAAGAAAATACTTTGGAAGAAACTAATTTAACTCAGATATTAGAAAAAAGTAAACTGGTAAACTTCTCTTTTTTACTTATATGTGTCTATGGTTAGATTTCTAACTTTAAACTTGTTTAATTCATGTTTAGTTACAGAAGGATAGTCAAGCTGATTAAAATTTTGAGTCAATAACTTCAAATTTTACTTTTCATTTAAGCAATTTTAAATGTATTAAATGGTTCAGATGTTGTAAAGCCAGTTGTATCTGTTTTAGAATTTCAGTTTTCCATATTTTGAGTTGCGCATCATCTTGAAGGCTAAGAGTAATTAATCATGATGGTCAATATCCAAAATTTATCTAATTGGGGCAGAATGGTGCTACATTCAAAGGAGATTTCATTTCTTCTTCAAACTCATAAATGATGATGCAATCTAAATGTTATTTATAATCCTTTTCAAAAAAAACAAAATTCGGCAAATGTATCTTAGAATTTCATTTTACGAAAATGGTATTTTATTTATACAAATTCATATGTTTTAGGCAATTAGAATTATATTTTAAATACATTTTAATATAGCTTGGACTATGTAGTAAGTAAACATAAAGCAATAAATAGTTTTACTTTGCTCTGATCAATTCACACTTGTGTGTATAGAATATTAATGTACATTTAGAGTGGTTAAACATATTTTTAAAACTATTTTTGAATACTGGTTCTAAATATGTGGAAGGTAAGAAATATGTATTCTCTATATTTCTTATTCTCTGTATTTCCTAGAGCCTACCATTTTGTCATGTAAATAAATATCGTTTTTAAAAATTTGCTGATGTTGGTAGTTTTTTAACTGTAAGAACTCAGCACATTAAGAATATTAATTATTTGTTATATCTGATGTGAGATATTTCCTCAAGTTTTGATCTGTAAATGTTTATTTTTACTTTTCAAAATACTGAAATGTGTAAAAGGAAATGTATAAAAGGAAAGTACACATCGACCACAATACGACATTTCCAGAGATAGCAAATTTTATTTTATTCTACATTTTCATTTATTCTTTTATGCATACAAACATATATATATACACACACACACATACACACATATATATTCAACATAATTTTTCATAGCTTGCCTTTTTCACTCAAAAAAGTATGGCTATATTTTTGTGTTTATAAATATAAATCTATATCAGTGCTTACAATACAATAAAAAATTTTAATCATATTATTTATGCCAAATGTATTTAATCAAATAATTTTGCTAAATATGTAGGTCATATACTTTCAATTTAATAAATATAAACTTTTGGATGTATATCTTTGCATTCAATATTTCAATGTTTTATGAAAATACATTCCTAAAATTTGAACTGCTGCATCAAAGGTAATGTCATTAAATTTATTCTACACATATTCAAAAGGAGTACTTCTAAAAGACTGTACAAATTTACATTGTATATAATTCTCACCACCCTCACCCTCAAAAACCTTGTGTATTATAATTTATTTTATTATTTAAAGACGTAAGAGAATAAATATCAATTTAATTTTACTTATGTGATTGACAATGAAGTTATGCATTTTTTCATATATGTTTTGTTCACCTGTGTGATTCTTTTAAATTTTTTGTTGATAGCATTCATGTCAATGCAAATTTTAATTGGTATTCAGTTGCATTATATTATTTATTAGAGATCATCATATGGAAGTTTTTCAACATTTTATTATGAAAATTTCAAATGTGCAGTGAAAGCCTGTGTGGTGACCCATGCCTGTAATCTCAGCAATTTGGGAGGCCAAGGCAGGAGGATTGCTTGAGTTCAGGATATCAAGACCAGCCTGGGAAAAATAGTGAGACCCCCGTCTCTCTAAAAAAAAATAAAAAAGCTGGGCATGGTGGGGCACACGTTTAATCCCAGCTACTCAGGAAACTAAGATGGGAGAATAGCTTAATCCTGAGAAATTGAGGCTGCAGTGAGTCATGATTGTGTCACTGCACTCCAGCCTGTGTGACAGAGCAAGACTCTCACTGAAAAAACAAAAAACAAAAAACAAAACAAACAAAAAAAAAGTGCAGTGAAGTTAAAGGTCTTTTACGATGAACATCATTGATCTACCATCTGCATTCTAGCACTAATATTTGTTTAAACTTGTGGCATAAATCAATCCATATTTCCTTCATCCTATCCATACATTATTCTACCTTATTTTTGGATGCAATTTAATATACTTTGCAGGGATCAGTATACTTTCCCTTAAATACCTGATTATTAATATCATTAACTAGAGTTCAAATTTACTGATTTTAACGTAAAATTTACATATAATAAAATGCACAAACCTTAAGTGTACATTCCAAATTTTGACAAATATATACACATGGATAACTCAAACCTTGATATTTTAGTACCCATATGGATAGTTTGTATTTCATGGCTTTACTTTTCCCTTTTCTCTTTTGAACTCTTTAATGTGTTTCCGTATGACTTTTTAAATGTAATTAGTTGACTGAATTTTCCCTTTTATGTTTTCTGTGTTTTGAGTGTTCCCTAGAATGGCCCATACATCAACATATTAAAATTACTTATTATTAGTCTTCTGGTATCTAATCCAAGTGTGATCGGAAGCTGAATGAAATTATTCCTGTTTTATAGCAAAGCTGAGAGAAATAATAAGTAATTACCAACATTTACTGATAATAAATAATTACCAACACCAACTCCCTCCCATATTTAAAAAAGAGGGGAGAGCAAACACTTTGTTCATGGCTATTAATCAAAACAGAATTAATTCCAACCAAACTGTGTAAGAGAAAACTGGAAATCTCCTGGTATTTGTTGAGAGGAGACTTTGAGGACATAATAAGTCAGTAATCCTATTTTTTCCGCTTCTGTTGCTTAAAAAATACAATTTGAAAATAATTCACCTATAAGTACTTCAAAAGAAAAAAAAAAGTCATTCAAATCAAGGAAAAAAATCTAAAACCTGAACAAAGATAAAGTTTGCAGGTAACATTCTGTATGACAATTTTTCAACTTGCTGTTTGAAACAAACAAACAAACAAACAAACAAACATAAGCAGTTTTATCTTTAAATGTGAAAAATCAAGAAAGTACCCCAAACAATCATAACCTGCTAGTATAATTTTATACAACAGGTTATGCTCAGAAATTTTTTTTGAAAGCACTGAGGGAAATAAAAGGAATAGAAACCTAAAATGTATTTGTTTTATTTAAAAGATTTTTCATAATGCTCATTAAGAAAGCTCTGGGGTTTACCAAAAACAGGTAATAAAGCTCAAGTTTAAAATGAACAGAAGAGTATTTATTTAAGAATTCTTCAATGTGGTATGTATTATAAAGTGTTTCCAGGTTAACATATTAAACCTCTATTATTTTCATTTCAAAATAGATTGCCTTCTCAGGTAACAGGGGTTCAAAGAAATATTAATAGATGGAATTATAAAAATATATTTCTATAGAAAAAATGTAAGCAATTTTTGAAGGAAAATTATAGTTTTCATTCACCAAAGTTAGAACCTCATAAACCTCCAGAGATATTATCCCAACTGAGAAATGACCATCATTCACTTCTAAGTCTCATGTCCGGAGTCCTTTACTCTGTGAATCCTTTTTGTTTTTGTATATAGTTGAAATTCACCTCTCTTTCCTTGGTAATCCACTTACCCATTGCCAATTACACTAGGATTCCTGTAGCCCTAAGTTATATGCGTGTGTTTATTTGTCTGTCTCTTTCAAATGGGCTGTGAGCCTCTAAAGCAGGAAGTGGTATATCATTCTGTTATTTGAACTTCTGAGTCTTGAATGCCACTTATTCTGTGAATAGATAAGTGACTTAAATACATGAATGGAAAAGATTATTTAGATTATTTGTATCAAATATATCCACATTTCTGGATCTCAGTTACTATCTTACCAAACCTGCTTCAATGCTTACAATCAGTCTCCTACTTTACCTTAGTCATTCTCCTAAATATTTGAGTGGAGCAAAGGCTACTCTGACAGACTGTTAGGACAACTGTAAATTTAAACTGTCTTAGGCAAACTTAAAAGTGTGTCACACCATGGAGTTATCACTTCAAAAAGGCTTCCCTGTCTTTTCTCTACAATGGGCCTTCACACATTATTCTGTATCACATCACTTTCATTCAGATCTTTACAACCTGTTCTTCCCCTGTTGACTTGTGTGAATAGTTTGCTGCCTGCTTAACCACAAACTGCACATGTCACAAAAATAGTTTTTGTCTTTCTTATTTAATATATAAAACATGAGCATAAGTACCACAAAGGCCAACATTTAGAATGTTTTTATTTATTCATGTGTTCTTGCTTCCAAGAACAGTGTCTGGCATATTTCAAAGCTCAATAAATATTTCTGGAAATAATGGATAAGTATTTTTCCATAGCATAAGGTGCATGTGGAGAAGACATTTATTGAATTATACATTATTTAATTCATTAATGTTTATATTTATTTAAAAACTTCAACTAATCAAATTTAGTAAAAAAATAAATTTCATGAGCAAAACATGTTTTTATAACTCAACTTGAGCTTGTGTTATACATTTTTACATGTATTACGTGTGTTTCTATTATAATCCAATAACTGTAATGGAGAGAGTTCTAAACTATAGTTTCACATTTATAATTTATACTAGTAGACATATTTTGTGTACATTTTGTTGAATCAGTGACTCACTACTTAATTTTAAGTATTGGAGGAATGGAAAAAATAAAACATTGACAAGATATTTTAAATTGTTGAACTTCCCCAAGAAACATGTAATTATATCCTTAAAAATATCCATTCAATTTGATAACAAAATTATGCATCCACACTGCAGAAGACCCAGACCAATGAGAGATTAGATATCTGGATGTTTTTGTCATGCTTTGTTACATAGGCTGTAACAACAAAGCTATTTTTATTTTCTTCATATCAACATTATAAGTCCACTATGAAAGCAAAATACAACAGATAAATATATATTTGTGTTTAATTAACCAAAAATTTGAAATTAATTATATGTTTTGATATTTCTATTTAGAAAGTTTAAAAACTGCCACTATTTCCCACACTATTATTCTCAAAGTTGACATGTTATTACTTTTAATTGGTCGAGAAAGAAAAATATCTCACACTTGACATTTTCCCACATACTCACTTCTTGAAACAGCTGCAGTTTTACTAATCTGTGTTTCAAGAAAGATTAACAATCAGTTCTATTTTTATTTCATGGAGAAATTCATTTCAAGCTATTATTCCATCTTAGATCTCTAGTATTTGATAGGCTCACAGTGAAAAAGGTTAATATTGTCTCCTGGATAGAATTAGCATCCTTCAGATGCATTGATTGGACCCATTTCTTATTATCAGTATTTTGAGATATTCATAAAAATCACTGCAAGAGACAGAATAAACTGTTCTCTTATTGGTGCTGGTATCTGTGTGGGGGAAAGAAGCATAATTGACTGTAGCCATGGGGATTCAGACAATTGTATGGGGACTGATAAGAGAGATTTATACAAGGTTTCATATTTCTAATCTCATATGGTTTCTTTGTAGATATTATCAGACTTATTGTGTAGCTATTGTTACAGTTTTTTGTTTGTTTGTTTTTTTCCAAATGAAAAGATATGGCTAATGTATGTACCAAGGGAATTAAAACTACTCTCAAATTAACCTTAATGTGTTTAATCTTAATGTATTTAGTCTATGCTTGAAAGGAAAGCACTAATAAACTTTCTTCCATGAAACAATATAAATGTCCCTATATAAGCTACCTAATTTTAAACTGGAGTATTAATCTATGAATTCTGCATTACTTAACTTTAGTATTCGTAATAAACAACTTGTATTTAGATATATATATATTTATTTATTTATTTATTTATTTATTTACTTATTTTTGAGACGGAGTCTCACTCTGTCCCTCAGGCTCGAGTGCAGTGGCGCGATCTCAGCTCACTGGAAGCGCTGCCTCCTGGGTTCAGGCCATTCTCCTGCCTCAGCCTCAGGCTTAGCTGGAACTACAGGCGCCCGCCACCACGCCCACCCGGGTAATTTTTTTGTATTTTTTGTAGAGATGGGGTTTCACCATGTTAGCCAGGATGGTCTCGATCTCCTAACCTCGTGATCCGCCCACCTCGGCCTCCCAAAGTGCTGGGATTACAGGCGTGAGCCACCGCGCCCGGCGTATTTAGATATGTTTTTAATCTATCATTATACATAAATATTAGTTTTAAAGGAAAATAATAATTCACATATACAAATAGACATGGAAACTAAGTGACATGAGTTGTATTAAAATCCCAGTATCATTGTTTTCTTTGCCAAACAGATAACCTGATGACTTACCTAAAAAAATAGGGAAAGAAATTCCACAGAATTCCTTTCTGCCCATGAAAGTAGATAGTACTACTGATAAAATTGCCACTGTTGTTTTGATTACTATGTGTCCTATATTTATCTTGGTCAAAGTCATATTTTAGAAACAAATTTCATACAACATAATTATATAACTACTAAAAATTTTTATGTTTTAATTTTGAAATCAGAGGTACAATTTCAATGCACAATATTTATTCTCCTGACTGGGATTTGGCTTTACCACAAAACACATGTAAATTACCAGGAGCTTGTTTTCATGTACATGAGGGAACAATATGCTTTCATCATTTGCATTTCTGAGTACCTCCCTATGTTATTGTATAGCTTTTTTTTTTTTTTTTTTGAGACGGAGTCTCGCTCTGCCGCCCAGGCTGGAGGGCAGTGGTGGGATCTCGGCTCACTGCAAGCTCCGCCTCCTGGGTTCACGCCATTCTCCTGCCTCAGCCTCCTGAGTAGCTGGGACTACAGGCGCCCCGCAACGGCACCCGGCTATTTTTTTTGTATTTTTAGTAGAGACGGGGTTTCACCGTGTTAGCCAGGATGGTCTCGATCTCCTGACCTTGTAATCCACCCGCCTCGGCCTCCCAAAGTGCTGGGATTACAGGCGTGAGCCACCCCACCCGGCCTATTGTATAGCTTTCATTTACTTGAGAATAAGGATGGAGATGATGTCAGAGATAATACTTAATAGTTGACATTGAATTTAGGATTATATAAGAATATGAGAGCCATCCTTACCCATGAGGTATGTTACATATTATATTGAAGGAATAACAATGAGGAGAAAACTCTTGCCCATAGTCCAGGAGTCTGGGATGAGGTTCTTCTTGAAGGTTTACTTGAACGACTAGGGGCTCAGCTATAATTACTTAGTAATGCAACAGGTCAGGGAGAAAAGGCCCTATGTTGTAGCCTTTTGGAACCATCCTTGGTTCCAGAGTTAAACAGGATTCAGAATTTACCAAGAGGCTGATGGGAGCACTGTATAGAGTCAGATATCTTTGCACAAAGAGTTAGGAATCACTACCTCCTATCCCCCAGATGAAGAAAAATGAAATTATAGCGAGACTTCGTAAGTGACAGGTGCAGTGGAAGCTGAGATGAAGCTTCCACTTGATCAAGATCACTTGATCACATGATCACTTTTACATTCTTTCTAAGCTGAGAGACTCACTTGATACAGAATCAGCAGTGATCACTAGCAGCTGTCAACAGCACATAACCAATTCTATGTCAACAGCACATAACAAATTCGTTGGAAACCATAGAAGTCTGAGGACATAGCACTGAAGGTCTTTATTTGTTTCCCCTACCACCATGAAACCTTATAAAATAAATTCCATTTATCCCCCCAACCCCTTCCCTATGAATAGGCACTATCTTAACGAGACAAAAACTGAGAAGGAAAGATGTCTGAGAGACTAAACATTTTTACCCAGAAGACACTGAGAACCTACATTGGACTACATTTTTATCTGAATAAACATTTCATATTTTTTAATGCTAAAAAAAAATGGGTAGGATCTTCTAAATTTAATAGAAACAAAAAAATATATATATTTTTCTGAACATCTAGTAATAAGAGCTGTTTTTTTAAACCTGCTATAAACAAGAGAGTTTGAATCATTAAATTCACAAAGATGGACCAAGGACCAGGGACATCTACAAGTCAGTGAAGTAAGAGACAAAGATAATACAAAGTCTTGAACCTGACGGTTGGGATAGCAAGATGAAGAACATAACCTCTGTGTTCTAGATCAGCCAATAGAGGTAAATGTGGGCCCACACTCACATAAAAATAAACAAGCAAAGGAAGAAATCCTCTGCGTCCATGTCTTTCCAAATGGAGAGTCCAAAAGAGATATACAGTTTACCCTTGAACAACATAGTTTGAACTGGGCAGATCTATTTATATGCAGGTTCTTTTCAATAATTACAGTAGGCCATTATTATTGCTGGATTCCTCATTCACATTCATCTGCCAAAAGCAGATAGAAAAATAGTATTTGTGGGAAGCTAAATCTGCATATACGGAGGGCCAACATTTTGTATCCATGATTTCCATAAAGCTGACTGCAGAACTTGAGTATGCATGGATTTTGGTATTTGTGGTCAGTCCTTAACCTAATCCCCTAAGGATACTGAGGGATGATTGTATAAATATAGATATATAAATATAGATATAGATATATACACCACACAGCTGTTCTAAGTGATGCATATATTAACACATTCAATTTAATTGATAACCTTAACACATACTACTACTACTCCCTTTGATGACAGTTGTGGAAAATAAGGCAAAAAGGGTAAACGATGCATTCAAGGATAGAGTTAGTAAGTGACAGAGCGAAAATTTGAACCTAGATAGTTTGGCTCCAGCTACTGTGTCCTAACTGCCATAATACTATTTATCTTGCTCCAGATTTTGGTCAATGGACATTGTACTGGAAAGCCTATAGTTTACTCAAGTATGGAACAGAAACTAGGATGTAATTTCCACAAAGGAGCTCTAAGAAACAGCTGAGATATAATTTAAAATTTCTCTGAAATAAAGTATGTTGGCAAATGGAGTAAACAAGATATATGTGAATTATGTTTTTGATGAGTTATTCAGATCAGTCTGCTTCATGTAGGCAACACATCAATGCAGATATTGTGTGATTACTTGGTTCATACACTTTATTTGATTGACTGTAATCCAGGTGATGCTGGATAGTATAAATATTGGTTAAAATCATTGAATTATATCTTCAAGAAGCAGTCTAAAGTTCTTATCTCTGTGTGTGCCCTTTGAAAATCCAAAACTCATTGAAAATAGTATATCAGTTTTCCTGATAAAAGAGAAAGAAAGAAGGGATTACTAAATACCTGGAGAGAAAAGAATTTTTGTTTTTTCTTTTTTTTGGGGGGGGGTGGGTGGGTGGGGAGGAGGATCTTCTCAATAGCAGGAATCTATTACTACTACCCTGTGGTAGAAAAATTTAGCAATGAGGACTTAAAAATAGAGTGTTTTTTATTTGTTTGTTTGTTTTGTTTTGTTTTTGTTTTGACAAGGTTTCATTCTGTTGCCAGGTTTAGAGTACAGTGGCCAGATCACAGCTCACTGAAGCCTTGAATTCCCAGAGTCAAGCGTTCCTCCCACCTCAACTTCCTGAGTAGCTGGGACTACAGGTGCATGCCACCATGCCCAGTTAACTTTTTTATTTCAGTTGATACAGGGTTTTCCCATGTTGCCCACACTGGTCTCGAACTACTGAGCTCAAGTGATCTGCCTGCCTTGACCTCCCAAAGTATTGTGATTACAGGTGTGAACCACTGCGCTTTGCCATTTTTGCCAGTCTATGATGATTTCAGTACCTTCCATCTGAATAGAAGCTGCACAGATGCCAGCTTTCAAGGAACCTAAATAAGGTCTTGGATAATGTTGATATTCGCCGCAATCATGACAGATTATTCTTGAGTGGAGGGTCCTTCCTTTGATCCTGTGTGCTGTTACACAAGCCTCCAGATTTCTGAAGTGACCTTGGATTGAGATGTTGGTAGAAAGATGAAGATAAATAAATCATTATTTGATGCAAGACTACAATTGAAAATACTATATGCATATAGCTAATACTTTCAAACTTACAGTTTGGGGGTATCTATCCATTCATTCATCAGTAATTTCTTAGCAAAAGCCTGCAATGTCAGTACTGTACCTAGTACTGGGAATACACTGAGAGTGGCTAAAGGTGGTTCCTGCTTTCTTGTAGCTTACTGTGAACTCTTTGAATTATGATACTTAAGAGTGTTCCTCATTTATTGTTCCATGGAACATTACTCTGGGCAAGGCTAATTGTTTAGCCTTTACAAAAATTCTCAATGCTCAAATGAAGGTAGGAAATGCTGTTTCTTGGCTCACTCTTAGAGATTAATCGTGCATATTAGTAATTTAAAGCACAGGAGAGCCCTACAATTAACAAGACTCTCTAACCAGCATTTTTTTCTCAAATGTATTTGAGCATGAATCATTTTTTAAAATATTATAACTGCTTATATATTATTAGGTAAAATACCAGTTTGGGATGCAATGGTCTCTAATATAATGTTCATATGCATTACTATGTTTTGAACTTCTGATCCTTTGTGAATCTGTATCAAATTTGAGTTACTTCAGTTCTCTGGCTTCTGTCTTTGTTGAAAGCAGAAGTGCGTCATTCTAATGATGTTCTTGAAGGACTATCATTTCCCTAATTAATGACTTTGTTCTATTAAAACTGCTGAAACAAAAATCTTATCATCCCATTAAATAGTTAGAATAAGATATTAACAATGCTTTTTCATCCATATCAATTTTAAATGCTTTGTTATCCAAACCAATTTTTATAATTGTAATGAATATTTCTAGTTTTATAAATAAAAAGTTTGAAAATGATGTACCATTCCTTATTTTTTATGGAAAACCTACTGACATATTTGGCATTAATAAGGAGAATTATCAAGCACCTTTATTTAAAAAAAAAATTCTTCCTACATTTAACCTAGAATATGCTGTGGAGAGTTGTTGTGTGTGAGAAGCATCCCTGTACATGAAAACATGTAATTCATAGTCCCTGCTACTGTCTTTCATTTCAGGATTCATATTGCTCACATTTTTGTTATCTGTACATATGGTGCATTTACATAAAAATCACATCGTTCCCAATATTCAGTAATGTAGGCTTTTGTTTTTATTTGGTTCTATCTGCATACATTTCTGATTGAAGTTTATGTGAGGATTCGAAAATGGATTTTACGTATATGACATAAACAAAATATAAATTATTAGTTATCTATTGCTGCATAAAAATGTATCCCCAAATGAAATGCCTTAACAAAAATCTTATCTCACAATTGTGAATGTAGTTCAGTTGTGCTCCTCTGGCTCAAGGTCTCTAAAGAGACTGAAGTGAATCAGCTGGCCACAGTGATCTTAAAGCTGAAGTGGGAGACAATCCACCTCCAAACTTGTCAAAGGGACTGACAGCAGGCTTCAAAAGACACTCTTTCACACTCACTCACTTACCTATAGGCAGGCCTCAGAATTTTACTGGCTGTTGACGAGAGATATCAGTTCCTCTTCTTCAGATAGACCGCTCTCCTCACAGGGCTGCTCACAATAGACTGCTTTTTCCACTGAGATTGGGGGTTGGAGAGAGAAATAGCAACACTCAGAGCTCAAGGCTAAAGATACTTTATTTTTATACCTTAATCTCAAAAGTGATATCCCATTATTTCTGATATTTTCCATTCATTAAAAACAAGTCTTTAAATCCAACCCAGACTCAACAGTAGGAATACCAAGAGGCAGAGATCATTGGCCGCCACCTTAGAAGCTGCCTACCACACCTATATTCTGTATTTGGTGAAAAGACAGTAATGTTGCAATTCTGGATGTTTTCTCCCTTACATTACCCAAAGAGATAAACTGTTATTTAACTAAACTGATATATTTTTTTAAGAATATCAGGCTAAGAGATATTAAATAAGACAGACACAAACATATATATGTGTGTGTATATATATACACACACACATATATATAGTGGCTCTAAATACTGTACAAATTCAATTCCATTCAATTAAATAAATAATAGTTTACTACTGTTTGAGAAAACTATTATTAAATCCTGTACAAGATACAAAATGAAAAAGAAAAAGGCCATTGTTTTAACTATGGGGTTTAGTTCAGGCTCATCTGCTTATTGATTGGGTGACTGAAACAAGTTGCTTACAACAATAAATGTTCTCATCTCACAGGGATATTGTGAGGTGAAAATGAAATAAAGCATATACAACCATGTAACTATGTAAAGTTCTTAGCATTATGCCTAGTACGTGGTAATCACACAGTAAATAATAATACAAACGATCATAATGATAATAGTAAGGTAAGCAATTACTTAACACTTGCCAGAGCTGTTCTAATTGTTATATGACTATTAACTCATTATTTTGTTATTATTAGTCAAGCACCATGCTGCTCTGGGGTTGTATCATGTCCATGCTACCTAATAGCTGACTGATTTTTAGTCAAGTTATTTCACCTTCTCTATGCTCCAAGTTCCTTGTTTGTGAAATGAAGATAGTAATAGTGCTGTAGACTTAGTATTGGAAAAGTTTTTTGGAACACTACCTGGTACATTCTAAGTGTTTGTTAATTTTTAATGCAAAATATTATTGTATTATAATTAGAAAGTAAAATAATTACAATATCTGACAGAAACAGTTTCGAAAGAGAAGGACAAAATATAATTAGAGTACTAATGACCTCTTTGTAATGTATATGTATGGGGAGAATCAAGAATTAGTATCATGGGAAATACATGAAATTTGCTATGGAAGAGTATGTAGAAAAATGGGATTTTAAAAATAGACTTTATTTATTTAGGTTTCTTACCTCTTAAGAGTAGTTTCCAATAGCATATGCTTATGAGAAACACCTTGAAACTTTTCAAACTCTAAACATTTTGGTACCATCCAATTATAACTTAAATGTTCTGAGGTGTGCTGTCAGCTTTCATGTAGTTACTATTTCCAAGGTGATTCTAATATGTAGCAGTATTAAAAACCCATGCCCCAAGGTATTGATTTTCAACTCTTAGCTTGCACTAGATTCACCTGAAGTGTCAGAAAGTAGAAAAACAGAGAAGTAATAAAATATTATGGAGAAGCAAAAGGTCTCGATTTGATATTCTATTATGAATAATATTTTGTTTCTGAAGAATATGGATTTTTTTCCATTTATGTTTAACAAATATCCTATACTACTCAACTATGTAAAGATAACTGAATAGGAGTTTGTTTAAAAGACAGTTTTTGGAAAAATAGAAGACATTTATGTCTAGAAATGTTACCTAAGTATTTCTTAATAAGGTACATCTTTAATGGTTATGCATCAGAGACCAAAAACAAACAAAGGATTTACTGGACTGTATGTTAGAATAATTTATGCTCTTTTCTAGCCGACTTAGGGGTAATATTGAATTATTAGTGATTTATTTGCATATTATCTTCAACATTGACTCCTATTGCTGGAGTTACTGGAAACAGGAGGCAGAATTAAAGATGATTCTCATGCTGTTGTCCATAATGTTGTGCTATGTGGTAGAGAAGGATGCTACCTGCAGGAATCATAGAAGGATAAAGCCAATGTTAAGTTTCATTAATTTTAATTATAAACCTGTCGTACTGCTCAGTGGCATTAGGAAAGGGAGTTTAATAAAACCAACCATTCTTCTTAGTTTTATTTCTCCTGCTTCCACAGATAAATTTTAAGGATCTGTGTAGTTTAACTTTAAACTGTGTTTAATGCAATGAAGTCATGGTGCATCATGGTAGGGCCTCAAGCATTTGAGTTAAGCTCATTTTTTTAGAAATGGATACCTAGGTATGACTATTGTTTCCTCATGTCTAAATGAGAATAGTAGCATTTACCCCTCTGGGTAGTTGTGAGGGTTACATACGATAGCATATGTCAATCACTTATCTTATACCTGCTCATGATAAATGTTAGCTGTGAGTTTTGTTGTTATTATCTGCATCCTGTATTTCACTTATTTATTTATTTAAACTAAATAAAATGCAATAAAATAGGAAACTTTGAAATATAGCAACAAAATATCTGTTTTGTAAAAGTTACCAGATGTTAAATATTAAAACTTGAATTCAATGCATAACTTGTAAATATCTAACATACATAAAATTCAGTTATATACTATAATTTGGCAATTTCTAACTTAACTAAATCCAAAATTAATCAAATTAAGTTGCCTTTTATGCTGAATGCTGTTAGAATAATTGATAGTGCCTTTTTTAAAGTTATGAAAATGTTCGTCTTTTAGAAAACTTTAATTCAGAAAAGTGAAAGCTATAGAATAGCAGTGTGTTTTGAAAAAATGATCAAAATTAGCTAATACTAAGATGAACATACAAATTGGTACAATGATGCTAAGTATGATTAGCCTAGAAATATCACTTTAAAAATATTTGATTATGAGGTACTGCAGTTATCCATCACATGCTTTTGTGTATCTATTATGCTCTCATCATAGCACTATGCTTTCCTGTGACAAGATATGTCGGAGACAATGACACATGGTGCTTGTTTTTAGATAGCATATGGCTTAATGGTGGATACAGAAATGCCTTATTAAATATAAAATAATACTTTAATTTTCAATTTTTGTTAAGAATGAAAAGAGTTAAGAATGCAAATTATGAGAGAGTATTTAAGTCCAGGACCCAACTCAGATGGGATACAAAGAGATTTTCCAATGCAAAGTCATGTCAGTCGATAGCTGAAAAATCGGTAGTACATAACCAGGCAAAAATCAGGGGAAGGATTATTCCAGACAGAGAGAATGGTGATCTGCATATAATGTGTGGGTGAATATAACAAAAGAAGTTAAATTAGTAAATTCAGAAGAAATTTTTGCATTTTTGGAGCTTAAAAAAGTGAGTCAAAGATTTAGTCTAAAAAGGCAAGAAAATGAAACAAGAACTAGAAAGAGAAAGAAAAAAGATAATATCTAGGACTATGAAATGGGTTGTTTTCTTTTAAATGTATTGTGTTTACTGTAATTCCGGGGACCTTTCCAATATGTTCCTCACATTATGGAAAGGCATTATGAGAAACACACACAGGCACACACATACACACACACACACACAGAGATTAAGTATCTAGTAAGTGGCTACTTAGGAGGCTGAGATGGGAGGATTGATTGAGATGGAGGGGTCAGGGCTGCAATAAGCTGTGATGGCACCACTGTATTCTAGCCTGGGTGACAGAGTGAGACCCTGTCTCAAAACAAACAAACAAACCACTGTAAAATATCATCTCACCTCACCTGCAATGGCTATTATCAAAAGACAAAAATTAACAAATGTTGGAGAGGCCGTGCGACGAGAAGGGGGATCCTTAACACACTGTTGGTGGGAATGTAAATTAGTGCAGCCATTATGGAAAAAAAGTATGGAGATCCCTCAAATAATTAAAAATTGAACTTTAATATGGTACAGCAATCCCAGTACTGGGTATATATTCACAGGAAATGAAATAAATATGATGAAGAAATATCTGAACTCTAATATTTATTGTAGCTCTATTCACAATAGCCAAGTTATGGAATCTAAGTGTCCATCAACTGAGGAATAGGTAAAAAAAAAAAAAGTGGTATATTTACCCAATGTAATATTATTCAGCCATTAAAAATAATAATAATAATAATAATAATAATAATAATAATAATAATAAAATAAAATAAAATAAAATTCTGTGTTTTGAGGAAACATGAAATTGCCTGAAGGACAATATGTTAAGTGAAATGAGCCAGGCACAGAAAGACAAATACCACATGATCTCATAAGTGGAATCTTAAAAAGTTGATCTCCTAGAATTAAAGAGTAGAATAGCTGCTAGCAGAGGCCTAAAGGGATTTGGAAGTGGAGGAATAAGAAGAGGTTGTCCAGTGGCTACAAAGTTACAATGAGATAGCAAGAATAATGTTTAGTGTTCTGTTGTACAGTTAGGTGACTTTAGTTAACAATAATATATTGTATATTTTTAAATAGGTAGAAAAGAAAATTTAGAATGTTTGACCATAAAGAAATGTTAAATGTTTAAGGTTATAGATATGCGAATTACCCTAATCATTACATATTTTATACTTGTATTAAAACATCACACTGTATCCCGTAAATATGTATAAATATTATGTGTCAGTTAAAAATTTAAAAAGGAAAAATTTTGTGTTAATATGTTTATGTGTATTGTAGGCAGCAGGATATTCTGCTTCAGGTTGATGGAGGCTCTACTATCTGTAGCACATTGTTTCATTGGTTACTGTGGTAGTGGAAGAAATAACTAGAAGATTCCATGCTACCTCTTCCTTGCTTTTGCCTAGAATTGACATTCATCTTGCTACATATTCAGAATCATTTTACAATTGCACTTAATAGTAAAGTGGAATTGTGGGAAAACACATAGAATTGTATTAAGCACTAAGGTCTCTACTATGGTGCTATAATCCTTTCTTTCTTTCTTATATGTTTTAAAAATATCCAACATGTTCATTTTGCCAATGGTTTTGCTTTCAGCATATGATTTTTTTAATTATAAGGATATATTTAACGATTGTAAACATTATAAAGACATATTTAACAATTATGGAAATAATTGATTTCAGAAGTAACACATATTAATAAACATTGAGACAAAGTTAAAACATAGGCCATTATTACCCCCCAAAACCTTTAACATTTATTTCTAATACATTAGAAAATTGAAATGTTGGCTAATGGTAAAATGCTACATTTATAGAAAGTATTTTTTCTTAGTTTTGAATTATTAGAAATATTCATATGTACTTTTAAGATATAATTTAATTTTTTAAGCATACAATCTAGTTTGGTTTTCTAGGCATTCTAGAATGTAGCCAATTTCTTTTAAAAAAATAATGATCTGGGCCTTCAATACAGCGATAAGTCCAATTGCAGTTTATATATTGGCTGTTTGAAAAATTTTGCTACATAAGAGTATAAGCAGAATTCAAGACAAGAATCAACCATTTCTACCTAGAGAGTGAGTGTGTGTACAAGTGTGTGCACTTAAGTGTGTGTGAGTATAATCATTAAAAGGAGAGAGTATTTAAAATAGATATTGAAATAGAAGTAAAATTTCAACTAGAGGTAAAGAAGAAAGAGATAATTGCAGACTGATGAAACAGGCTGAAGTAGGGCACTGAATAAGGATAGTCAAAGAGTCACATGAGAGGAATTAAAAGCAGTGTACTCTGGCCAGAATGCAACATGGAGAGTGCCTGGTGCTTTCAAGGGTTGGTTAGAAGTAGAGTACAACGTGTGTACAATGCTCTGCTTAGGGTCTTGGGATCAGAGAAAAATAGTTTCCACTCAGGGATAGTGACTGTAAGCAAATCCTGGTAGGAAGTCATAGGGCATGAGGAACACACCATTATTCCTTTTGGAAGTTAAGAGGTTACTAGAAATTTGAGTAGTGTGATACAGGAGAAAATAAACTTAATCAGGAGGTGAAGAAATGGAAGTAGAAACTTTTAAAAAATGATGACTATTATATAATAGTCTCATTTGGTTTAAAAAGTTAATTTAGAGGTTTCAAAAATATAAAAGTCATTGATTTGTCTCTAAGATCATATATGTTTATTTCACTTTTTAAAAAGAAAGCCTGATGTATATATCCTATTAATATATCAAAACTATCAAAATTATATATGATCCCTTTTGAATACATTGGCATGCCTTCTGCAGAATGTTAGTTTAAGGGTTATAGAATCCTGCAAGAGACACATAATTATGATAAATACCATTTCATTTATTTTTGTACAAATGTGTCAATGTAGCTCTCTGAATGGCTTCTTGGAGGAGCCCTTCCCTTTGCCAAAAATATAGGAGTGATCTTTCTTTGAGAAAGTCTCATTATTTTCCTGTGAGTAGGTATTTTTAAGTAAAATTCTGTGTCTAGTAATATTATATTTTTAATACAGAGGAACAATATGGGCAGGGGGAAGGTTTAGAAATAGCTTAAAAGAGATCAGTGAAGGAAACAGACAGGTAAGTGTAACTGATGCCAATTCGCTAAGACCTCAGAGGCATAAAACTGCTTCTGCCATCTCCACAGTCTTAAGAGGCTCAGCAGATACTCTCCCTGTCACATGACAGACCCACATCTGGAGATACGTCAAAGGATAAAGTGGCATCTCTTTCTTTATGTTAGCCTGTTAGATTTTGTATTAATGGTATTTGGCACAATAAGAATAATGATGTGTGGGAGGAAAAAAAATCAGTAAAAATGTTAAATGAAGTGGATAGAGGTTTATGGTATAGAGAAAAAGAAAATAAGCATAAAAATATGTGGCAAGAGAATTTATTCAGTCATGGCATGTGATACACAGCAGGAAATTTCATTATCTAATTTCATACTCTTAATTCCCTTTGGATCAAGGATTTCAGAATTTAATCATTGTCACAAAATTATTCTTCTAAACATCTTTCTAATAGTAAATCTTAACACTATTTTCTCAATCTTTTCTAAGGGGAAAAGTAAACAACCAGCTGGGTACCACTCTCTGAATGATGTATTGTTCAAACTTAAGATAATTATTATTACTCTGCCATCTTTAACTTTGATAATAAAAACTGAGTAATTTCAAATCTTGGAGCTTCATCCACATGTTTTAATTTATAAAACTACAACTATAAGAAGTTGTTTATGTCTCACACAAACTTATGCTTACAGTGAACTTTTAAAAATATTATTGCATATGAAAGTGTAATATCATATGCTGTTTTATTTTTGAATGAAGATTTACAGTTCATCTTTTTATGTTTTCTTTTTAACTCTTAATTCCAAATACTGTTGTCTCAATAGAGAGGGATTTATGTTGGCCTTTTATATTAGTCCATTCTGACACTGCTAATAAAGAAATATCTGAGACTGAGTATCAAGGAAAGAGGTTTAATTGACTCACAGATCTGCAGGGCTGAAGAGGTCTCAGGAAATTTACAATCACGGCAGAAGGGGAAGCAATCACCTCTTTCTTCACATGGCGGCAGGAAGGAGAAAAATGAGAGCTGAGGGAAGGGGGAAGCCCCTTAAAAAACTATCAGATCTCATGAGAACTTTCTCACTATCATGAGAATAGCATGGGGGACATGGCCCCCATGATTCAATTATCTCCCCTGGGGTCCCTCCCATGACACCTGGGGATTATGGGAACTACAATTGAAGATGAGATTTGGGTGGGGACACAACTGAACCATGTCACCTTTTAACACCATCACATTAAAAACTTTTGTTAGTACTCTTCAGCTATATTCAATAAGTAGTAAGTTGAGCTGAAGGATTATAAAACCAATGATGATAATAGTGTTATACATGGCAGCAAGGATTGTACTATAATCTAAACAGCTAGCTGTTTAGAATAGTTTGATGATGAGTCTTATCAAATGTTGCTTAGAGAATCATCCTCTCAATGGTAGCCTAAAATGTGGAACATTTAATGCATAGACTTTAAGATATTTTATACTTGAACATTCAGATTTTAATAATCTTTGTCTTCTAAACTTTTGAAATAAAATAAAAACATGTATTTTGAATTAAGAGATCCAGAACTTGAATTTTAAAAGATGTTTGACATCTAAGAGAAAACATCATACTGAAATTACTAAGGCATTTTAGTGAAAAGAAAAAATACATCTAGTTAAAGATAAACTGTCTATCGTAGAAATTATAGTGGTCCTAGATTTAGACTTGCCTACAATAGAATTGGACAGGGAATGTACACACTACTACTCAATATATCAATGGGTTTATTTTTTACTTTAAAAAATTTCTTTATTCCCTCTAATAACAAATATTTTCCTATCAAAATTTTATTTCCTTTACTTTTTAAGTGCAATTCTTATGCTGTGGTGGGAATGAACACACTTCTTTATACATTTCATTCTTAAGTTGTTTAAAGTTAATTGTCAGTTTAAAAAGTATGTTGCTACTCAAATGTTCCACAGTTCTGACAAATCAGTTTTGCCTCTAATGAAGAACTTGACAAGCAACAACAAATGCAGGTATGTTCTACGTTTAAAAGTGCTGTCCTAATTCCACAATGACTACATCCCTTAAGATAAGATACCCTTAATCTCCAGCATCTCAATAGTTGCCTCTTTTGGTTATAAAATTATTCATAGAATTTAATTACCTAAATTTCAATTTTAGTTTTTAATTCTTGTTTTAAATTAATTTAACAAGAGATCAGTGTAACAGCAGTGCATATTACCATGTTAATTTGAAATTATCTACCTTTGTTGTTGTTCTATAAATCCCTCTGTTCAGTTAAAAACCTCTTCTGAAATTCTCTATGTATATAGTTACAAGATAAACTACTTTGATTAAAGTAAAATGAAGAAATTACATCCAACAAAACAGCCTCTCCCCCAACCTCTCCTAATGCAGACATTCCTGAAACCATAAAGAAACTCTAGAATTCCCTAAAATAGAACCTGAAACCACCAAATAATGGAGTGGCCACATAACACGGAATGTTAAATTAAATATTGATATTCCTCCTTGTATGAATAGCTGGGTGCACAAGCAATTGCGTTTTTGCCTTTAAAAGTAATGGTAAAAGCCACAATTACTTTTGCAACAACCTAATAATAAAATATTTTAGTAACAGGCAAATTCAAATTGAGTAGTTATTAAACCTTTTAGTATTTTTTTTTCTATAAGTGAAGCTTTTATTTTAGCTCTTAAAACAATAACTGTAAGGCTTTCATATAGTTTACTTTTATTAAAATCTTCTATTAATAAGTCTTTTCTAGGTAAAACTCATTCTTCATTGAAATATAATATACAGTCACATAAATGTAGTCTCATATGCCAGACAATCTTAATATTTGGAAAAGATGTTTAAAATTGTCTTCTTATTATGACAAAGCATGTTATAGTATTTCTGCTTCAAAGAGTACAGTAAAAATTGTTATTGAAATAATATACTGAATTGCATTGTGTTATTTACTTTTAACAATTTTATATCACTTCAAATTCTTTATGTGAATAATAATTGAGCTTATTTTAAAAATATTTTAATGTATATTTTTGATTATTTTAGTTTCAAACTTATCAATTTTTGTTTATAACATCTAGATTCATGAATTGAGGATTATTGAAGCAAGTATTAAATTCCTTCAGTCAGTCGCCCATGAAAATGAGCCAGTCTGTTTATTTCTTTTCTTCATTTATTTAAATAAATAACTGTGCTTTGTCAGAGATGAATACATTAGCAATAATCATTCAAAAGAGCTATAACTTTGGTAAATACAGAAAATTATGACGTGAAATGGTTTATGTGACTGTTCATGCATTTATTTTTTACTGTGTTCCATTTCATATACTTATATTGGCATTCTTGAATTATCAAATTAATGCTTAAATGTAAGTATTTTCTAATAAATTAGAAAGTATTTTCCTGGTGGTCTTAGTACTATTTAAAATTTGGAACTTTAGTAAGGCAAATAGCAATGGACTACACTTTTATCTCGTAAAATATCCTGCAGAAGCATGAACAGAAATGTAAGATACAAATACAGTTTGAACAAAATTGTACTTTTATTGAAGATTATAAAATCACAAAATTCGGGGACAGAGAGATTAAAAATATAATATATATAATATGCCTACAGTGCTAACTTCTTAATATGTTTATAAGTAAATTGTATTTGTGTGTGTACATGCATGTGTAAAAGACATATATTATTCATGCTTTAGAAGTGATTTAAATGGATTATAAAGATACATATATCATTCATAATATCCATATTATAGTTATATAGCAATGCAAGATATTATTGTAAGACTGGATAAATAAATGCCATTAACTTTGGGTGGGGACCTCCACCTTGAAAAGTGAAAGATTAGTCTTAACGTAGTATTAAAAAAAAATGATTCTTTTGAAGCTATTTTATAGAACATTCTGGATAATACAGTTTGAACTCTAAGTTACTAATTCTTCAAATTTTTGTTTGAGAAAAAAAAAAATCTGATTGGTAAAAAGGCATCTCAGCCCCTCACTCTACCTCACATTCCCCAATTAACTCTAAAAAACTCATCCTAAAATCCCAGATATAGAAACCATAAATACCACCTGTTTTAGGGTCTTCTAATGTTGACATTACTGACCTTTTAAATTGGATAATTTTCTGTTGTGTGGAGCTCTCCCGTTCCATTTTACCTAGTAGATGCCAGTATTGCCAGCCCTAACCCCCTTCCCACTGTTGTGATATCAACAATGTCTTCAACCGTTGCCACATGTCCCATGGCAAAGAACTATTGATCTAATACAACCTACCTATTTCCAGGTAATAGGACTATGATGCAGAGATCTTCCATGAGTTATTAAATTCACGTCGCTAACTAGAGACATAGTGTTAAAGAGAGATGGTTGGGGTTCTTTTTCAGTTGTGTTTTTCTCTATTTGTCATAGCTGGCTGAAATACATTTCCTATTCACCGTTAGAATTCATCCAGTCAACAAAAGTTTCTGCTTTAACTTTCTGTAGTCTGAAATTATTTCTTTTTATTTTAAGTAATATGTTCATAAGATATGTTAGGTTGTAAGATATATTAAGTAATACATTCATAAGATATGTTAGGTAATATGTTAATATGAACATATTAACATTCTGTCACTATCCCTATTTTGTGTAAAACATAAAACCAAATATGATATTGTCCACTCATGTCAACTGTGAATAGAAATGCACTTGTATTTTAAAAATAAATAACTTGATTATTTAAAGAAAAGAATAGGAAGGTCCAATTGCATCAATTGATTTCTTAAACAGAGCAGCCACTTTAGGTCATTACAGGAGCAGATTCATTTATGAATGTATTAGTTGTTGATTTGTTAGAAGTTGAAGCTTTCTATTTTCCACTTTAAAAAGTGAAGATATTAATGCAAATGGGAACCCAAACTTTCTTTTTCCTCCTATCAGTGACCAGATTGAGTTCAAAACTATTGAAATGAAATGGCAGTCATAGAATTAAAGATTCTTTGTAGTCGAATATTGGCTCAGACTTGCCATTTTGTTTTACTTTTGGCATCCTTAAGGTGTATACAACACTACAAGCAAACTTCTACCACTTACATAAAGTAAATGATACTTAAGGAAAAGCATAGTCATTGCCTTACTGAAGATGTGACATAAATATACCATTAAAGTAAATTATCCTCTGCATTTTTATATTTAATATTCATTTATAAAATTCCTTTTATGGCAAATTAGTTTAAGAGAAAATAATATTAAATTAATTAGACTTGAGCCTCCATTTTAAATCTGGGTTGTTATAACCTAGATTTTCTTCCAGAGCAGAAGGGAATGAAAATGATTGTATAGCAGTATTATATAACAATTATAACAGTACCTTTGAGTTATAAACTTGGAATTCAAATTTCTTTTTTGTCACTTATGTAACTTAAATTTAAAAATAACCTTTAAAATTGTGTTATAGGGATCAATATGACAATCCGCTTGCCATTACTGTGATGAAATGAAGTAGTAGTATACTACTGTCAGTGATTAGTAACATGAGTGTTAGCTACTATTGTTATAGAGTCACTGCTAGAGTTTCCAAGAAAGATACTAGGCATAAACATTTTAATGTGGTTACATCTTTCAAAAAACAAAACAAAAAAAAGTACATAAAATAGAGAGAATTATAACATTTCTTAAGTGTATTTCTCTGTCACTTATTACACATATAATCTGTCTTGTTTGTACAGGAGTATTCCAAACTACTTGGTTATGGTATTCTAAATTTGTGAAATCCCTCTGTTTGGATAGGCTAAATGAATTTATTTATTTCTGTAGAATCATGATGGTGTGTGGATAGTGACAGGGGAGTTGTGTGTGTGTTTGTTGAAAGTAAAGAAAGTTCATTTTATTCTGTTTTCCAATGATAGCAAAATATCATTTAATTCTCTCAGTCAAAAGTGGAGATGAGTTTTGTCCATTTATTTGGTTCAGAATGACATGCAGAAATGAATACAGTTGACATGAGAGCTAGCCTTTGTTCTTTGAAAGCTAATCTGCCTAAGCCTCTATAAACAGGATGGAGGGGAAATTTATAAATTGATTAGACAGTCTTAAAACTGAATTTCTCTTTATTAAGTTCCCTGGTCGTGACTGTGGGTGATATCTTAATACATAACTCCAGAAATCTGTGAGGTAATATAAAGTATTCCGTATAAATGAAATAACTTCACACCTGCTTTTCCAACAAAATTTTGATAAAAGATAAAATATTCTTAGAAAGCTTTTATTTATTTATTTATTTATTTAGATGGAGTCTCACTCTGTTGACCAGGCTGGAGTGCAGTGGCACAATTTTGGCTCATTGCAACCTCCACCTCCCAGGTTCAAGTGACACTCCTGCCTCAGCCTCCCAAGTAGCTAGCTGGGATTACAGGTGTGCTCCACCATGCCTGGTTATTTTTTTTTTTTTTTTTTTTTTTTAGTAGAGACAGGCTTTCACCATGCTATCCAGGATGGTCTCAAACTCCTGACCTCATGATCTGCTGGCCTCAACCTCCCAAAGTGCTGAGATGACAGGTGTGAGCCACCATGCCTGGCCAAGCTTTTAGATTTTAAAATTATTTTGAAAAAAATCACCAATAGTAATCACAGTGCACTAAAGACTTGGATGTATATATAATAGAGATATAATTAATTTATCTTGCTACTTTTTAAAAATTTTTATAGATATTTATTTGTCATTTTTATAAATGATTTTCATTATTTACTAATGGGTACTAATAAAAGCATGATGTGTATCCACATTTTTGGTTAGGTGAATATAGGTATGTATTTAAATATTACAATAATTTTGGTTAATAGGAGCATTGCTAAGGGACCAAGATCATACAGTTTACATAAAGCAATTAGGAACATTAAACATTAGAAGGGATTGTTATAAAGCAACATTTTTGTTTCCCTCATTGACTGGCACACCAAGTATTGAACATTGGCAGTTATTGTGTTTCCCTGGCAAAAATTTTACTTTGACATTCCTGATGCCTACTAAGAATAATTCTGGCCATTATAGATGAAAGATAAATATTTATTAATGCTTTCTGATTGTATAGAAATAGAACAAATATAGCCTTAATTTTTGTAAAGTGGCTTGTAAAACATTTGCTGTACAATAAATCAGTTTTTCTTTTATATCTTTCCTCCATATCACTTTATATATCACATATTTGTAAAATTCTTCAACCAGTCCTCATCTGCATGAGCCACTTTTTTCCCCTCTATATTTAATAAAGGATGGAGTGGGTGAAAACAATGAGTAAATGAAATATTACTGATTAGACCCACGGCAAAGTTGCAAAGAAGTCCCACATCAATTTACAATTTCTTTGATGAAGCCATTAATAACATGTATTAATTTCTAATTATAGATAATTCCTTAAGAGATCCATTATGAGAAATTCACTTTTTAAAATATTGAAACAAGGTGCAAAACTACTCATTGCAATTGAATAGATTAAAATATGTCAAATTATATTTAGCCACAAAATTCATTAGATGACATTTTAATGCTTACAATTTGAAATATTAGAATATTAATATATTATCTATATTTCAGGCTTACCTTGAGATAAAAAATGGCCTTTAATATCTCTGTCTGGGGGAGACATGACACTTGAAGTTTTAGGATGAAGTATTTAACATTATAAATTTCTGGTTAGAACATTAGCTGTATTAAATTGAAATAGTAGCTTTATATAGAACAATGGAATCAAGGTTAAAATTGTATCCAATTATGCATTATGCCATTTTGAATGGACTGTGTCTCATTTAGTTTTAATTTTTATACAGAACTATGACATTTAAATAACAGCACAGAGTAAAGTATTAATCATTAATAATTGCTTCAAAGAATGCAATGTGTAGAGTACTTACAAATGCTATTTTTTTCTATGACTGATTAGTTACATTTTAAACATTCTACAGAATTAGGTTTTCAATTAAAAGAGAATTTCTTACATTCATCGTCCTAAATCTTCTTAGTCTCTTAATTACTTTTGTAATTTGTTGTCTACAAATCTTATTAATTTCAGACTAGTAGTTACTAGACCCAATGAGTTCTGTTTGGATTCTAAATCTTGAGTAAGCACGCCATATTTTTAGTAACTTTATTGATCGTATCCTTAATATTTATAGTTGTTTTCTCTTTGAGTTGAATTAAGTTTTATTTCAGAGCAATCTTTTCTCCAAATAGAACATTTGCAATTTTACTAAATATACTACAATTTTGCTGGATTAGTCTTGGAATATACTCGTTGATTTTGAATAATATTTTAATGGGCTGTTCCTTCTTGAGGATACAGATATTTTTCTGTGACATTTTCCAAACCTAACAAAGTACTGATGCATATGTCTTAGGTCTGTAAAACAAAATTATTGAATTAATTATATTCTGATATATTATTTAGTAAAATGCCATGGTAATGGAGATACTTAATATTTACATGACCATGTAGATACAGTAACCCTATTATTTAAATTTTGTGTAACTTACCTTTCTGAGTAAATTTCACATTCACATTTCAAATTACAAAAAAGTAGAGTGAGAAATGTCTCCTTCCCTTTTTTATCTCCTGACAATGCAAATTATCTCCCTGGAGACATGGTTCTACAGACTGAATTTTGTCTTCTCAAAATTTGTATGTTGCAACATTTACCCTTTAATGTGACCATATTTGGAGACAGGGCTTTTAGGAGGTAATTAACGTTACTTGAGGTTATAACTGTGGGTTTCTAACTCAGTAGAATGGGTGACCTTATAAAAAGAAAAAGAGACAGATTTCTGTCTCTCTATCTCCATAGCACACACATAGGTAAGGTCATGTGAGGACTCATGGAGAAGGTGGTCATCTGCAACGAAGAAAGAGAGGTCTTACCGGAACCTCACCATGCTGGCACCCGATCTCAAACTTTCAGCTTCCAGAACTGTGAGAAAATGGATTTCTGCTGTTTAAACCGCCCAGTCTATGATATTTTCTTTTGGCAGCCGAGCTGGCTAATACACGAAGACCTTTACCATCTCTGATGTATATTTCCAGAAATATATTGTAAATATATGTATTTTCTGCGCAAATATCAGCATATTGTTTATATCTCCAACTTTCTCCACTAAAATTCTACTTTGGAAATCTTTGTATTTCAGTGTTTATAAAGCTGCCTCATATTTCAGGCTACTAAATCTAATATATGTTATATCCTCTAGATTCTTGTAACTGGCCTATGTTTTTTAAGTACTTGCTATGTTCAAGTATCCTTAAGTTCCCTAAGAAAGGAACCAGAAAACACATGTACACAGGAAAATGAATAATGGTCAAAAGTTTCTCATTAGTCAAAATTGAGTTGGTCATTAGGTCACTGCCATATTTGAAGAAAACTTAATCCAGTCAGAGCAAAAGTGGCTAGACAAAATGTGTGTGTGTGTGTGTGTGTGTACACGCGCGCGTGCGTGTGCTAGATTTATTCTTACATGGCTTTGGAAAAAATTTAAATTAGAAACATACATAAACAGAGTTTTAATTATCTAATTAAATGCTGTGACCAAAAGAGAAGGGGTACATTGTAACCTTTGTGCTTCTTTAATGCCTCAGTCAATATGCAAGAACATTTTATAAAAGAATTAGTAAATTAATTATAGTCCTTAATTTGTTATGAGGTTATTTTGTTGGAAGATTAAATTAAATGTGTGGAAGATGGGTCTAATTTCTTTTCTGTTTTTATAAATTTAATTTTTAGTTAAGTAAAAGTTTATATATATATATATATATATATATATATTTGGTACATATTGGTATATGTATTGATATACGTACAAATTGTGAAATCACTGAACCAAGCTATTTTACCTATGCATTATCTCACATACTTATCATTTTATTATACCGAGAACACTTCAAAATCTATTGCTTTGCTATTATTTATTTATTTATTTATTTATTTTTTATTTATTTATTTTTATTATACTTAAAGTTCTAGGGTACATGTGCACCATGTGCAGGTTTATTACATATGTATACATGTGCCATGTTGGTGTGCTGCACCCATTAACTCATCATTTACATTAAGTATATCTCCTAATGCTATCCTTCCCCCCTCCCCCCTCCCTCCTCCCCACAATAGACCCTGGTGTGTGATGTTCCCCTTCCTGTGTCCAAGTGATCTCATTGTTCAGTTCCGACCTATGAGGGAGAACATGCAGTGTTTGGTTTTCTGTTCTTGTGATAGTTTGCTGAGAATGATGGTTTCCAGCTGCATCCATGTCCCTACAAAGGACAGAAACTCATCCTTTTTTATGGCTGCATAGTATTCCATGGTATATATGTGCCACATTTTCTTAATCCAGTCCGTCACTGATGGACAATTGAGTTGATTCCAAGTCTTTGCTATTGTGAATAGTGCCGCAATAAACATACGTGTGCATGCGTCTTTATAGCAGCATGATTTATAATCCTTTGGGTATATCCCCAGTAATGGGATGGCTGGGTCAAATGGTATTTCTAGTTCTAGATCCTTGAGGAATTGCCACACTGTTTTCCACAATGGTTGAACTAGTTTACAGTCCCACCAACAGTGTAAAAGTGTTCCTATTTCTCCACATCCTCTCCAGCACCTGTTGTTTCCTGATTTTTTAATGATTGCCATTCTAACTGGTGTGAGCTGGTATCTCATTGTGGTTTTGATTTGTATTTCTCTGATGGCGAATGATGATGAGCATTTTTCATGTGTCTGTTGGCTGTATGAATGTCTTCTTTTGAGAAGTGTCTGTTCATATCCTTTGCCCACTTTTTGATGGGGTTGTTTGTTTTTTTCTTGTAAATTTGTTTGAGTTCTTTGTAGATTCTGGGTATTAGCCCTTTGTCAGATGGGTAAATTGCAAAAATATTCTCCCATTCTGCAGGTTGCCTGTTCACTCTGATGGTGGTTTCTTTTGCTGTGCAGAAGCTCTTTAGTTTAATTAGATCCCATTTGTCAATTTTGGCTTTTGCTGCCATTGCTTTTGGTGTTTTAGACATGAAGTCCTTACCCATGCCTATGTCCTGAATGATGTTGCCTAGGTTTTCTTCTAGGGTTTTTATGGTTTTAGAGCTAAAATTTAAGTCTCTAATCCTTCTTGAATTAATTTTTGTATAAGGAGTAAGGAAAGGATCCAGTTTCAGCTTTCTACTTATGGCTAGCCAATTTTCCCAGCACCGTTTATTAAATAGGGAATCCTTTCCCCATTTCTTGTTTTTCTCAGGTTTGTCGAAGATCAGATGGCTGTAGATGGTATTATTTCTGAGGGCTCTGTTCTGTTCCATTGGTCTGTATCTCTGTTTTGGTACCAGTACCATGCTGTTTTGGTTACTGTAGCCTTGTAGTATAGTTTGAAGTCAGGTAACATGATGCCTCCAGCTTTGTTCTTTTGGTTTAGGATTGTCTTGGCAATGCAGGCTCTTTTTGGTTCCGTAAGAACTTTAAAATAGTTTTTTTCCAATTCTGTGAAGAAGGTCATTGGTAGCTTAATGGGGATGGTGCTGAATATATAAATTACCTTTGGCAGTATGGCCATTTTCACAATACTGATTCTTCCTATCCATGAACATGATATATTCTTCCATTTGTTTGTGTCCTCTTTTGTTTCATTGAGCAGTGGTTTGTATTTCTCCTTGAAGAAGTCCTTTACATCCCTTGTAAGTTGGATTCCTAGGTATTTTATTCTCTTTGAAGCAATTGTGAATGGGAGTTCATTCATGATTTGGCTTTCTGTGTATCTGTTACTGGTGTATAAGAATGCTTGTGATTTTTGCACATTGATTTTGTATGCTGAGACTTTGCTGAAGTTGCTTATCAGCTTAAGGAGATTTTGATTAGAACAGTTTCAGAAGGAATGGTACCAACTCCTCCTTGTACCTCTGGTAGAATTCAGCTGTGAATCCATCTGGTCCTGGACTTTTTTTGGTTGGTAGGCTATTAATTATTGCCTCAATTTCAGAGCCTACTATTGGTCTATTAAGGGATTCAACTTCTTCCTGGTTTAGTCTTGGGAGAGTGTAAGTGTCCAGGAAATTATCCATTTCTTCTAGGTTTTCTAGTTTATTTGCATAGAGGTGTTTATAGTATTCTCTAATGGTAGTTTGTATTTCTGTGGGGGCGATGGTGATATCCCCCTAACCATTTTTTATTGCCTCTATTTGATTCTTCTCTCTTTTCTGCTTTATTAATCTTGCTAGCAGTCTATCAATTTTGTTGTTCTTTTCAGAAAACAAGCTCCTGGATTGATTGATTTTTTAGAGGGATTTTGGGTATCTATCTCCTTCAGTTCTGCTCTGATCTTAGTTATTTCCTGCTTTCTGCTAGCTTTTGAATGTGTTTGCTCTTGCTTCTCTAGTTCTTTTAATTGTGATGTTAGGGTTTTAGATCTTTCCAATTTTAGATTTTTCCAACTTTCTCCTGTGGGCATTTAGTGCTGTAAATTTCCCTCTATGCACTGCTTTAAATGTGTCCCAGGGATTCTGGTATTTTGTATCTTTATTCTCTGAACAAAGAACATCTTTATTGCTGCCTTCATTTTGTTATGTACCCATTAGTCATTCAGGAGCAGGTTGTTCAGTTTCCATGTAGTTGAGTGGGTTTTGATTGAGTTCCTTAGTCCTGAGTTCTACTTTGATTGCACTGTGGTCTGAGAGACAGTTTGTTATAATTTCTGTTCTTTTACATTTGCTGAGGAATGCTTTACTTCCAAGTTTGTGGTCAATTTTGGAAAAAGTGCGATGTGGTGGTGAGAAGAATGTATATTCTGTTGATTTGGTGTGGAGAATTCTGTTGATGTCTATTAGGTCTGCTTGGTGCAGAATTGTGTTCAATTCTTGGATATCCTTGTTAACTTTCTGTCTCATTGATCTGTCTAATGTTGACAGTGGGGTGTTAGAGTCTCCCATTATTATTGTACGGGAGTCTAAGTCTCTTTGTAAGTCTCTAAGGACTTGCTTTATGAATCTGGGTGCTCCTGTATTGGGTGCATATATATTTAGAAGCATTAGCTCTTCCTGTTGAATTGATCCCTTTACCACTATGTAATGGCCTACTTTGTCTTTTTTAATCTTTGATGGTTGAAAGTCTGTTTTATAGAGACTAGGATTGCAACCCCTGCCTTTTTTTTTGTTTTCCATTTCCTTGGTAGATTTTCCTCCATCCCTTTGTTTTGAGCCTATGTGTTTCTCTGCATGTGAGATGTGTCTTCTGAATACAACAAAATGATGAGTCTTGACTCTTTATCCAGTTTGCCAGTCTGTGTCTTTTAATTGGACCATTTAGTCCATTTACATTTAAGGTTAATATTGTTATGTGTGAATTGATCCTGTCAGTATGATACTAGCTGGTTATTTTGCTCATTAGTTGATGCAGTTTCTTCCTAGCATCGATGGTCTTTACATTTTGGCATGTTTTTGCAATGGCTGGTACTGGTTGTTCCTTTCTATGTTTAATGCTTCCTTCAGGATCTCTTGTAGGGCATGCCTGGTGGTGACAAAATCTATAAACATTTGCTTGTCTGTAGAGGATTATATTTCTTCTTCACTTATGAAACTTAGTTTGGCTGGATATGAAATTCTGGGTTGAAAATTCTTTTCTTTAAGAATGTTGAATATTGGCCCCCATTCTCTTCTGGCTTGTAGAGTTTCTGCCGAGAGATCTGCTGTTAGTCTATGGGCTTTTTTTTGTGGGTAACCTGACCTTTCTCTCTGGATGCCCTTAAGATTTTTTCCTTCATTTCAACTTTGGTGAATCTGACAATTATGTGTCTTACAGTTGCTCTTCTTGAGGAATATCTTTGTTCTGTTCTCTGTATTTCCTGAATTTGAATGTTGGCCTCCATTTTCCCCGTCACTTTCAGGCACACCAATCAGACATAGATTCAGTCTTTTAACAGAATCCCATATTTTTTGGAGGCTTTGTTCATTTCCTTTTACTTTTTTTTCTCTACACTTCTCTTCTCGCTTCATTTCATTCATTTGATCTTCAATCACTGATACTCTTTCTTCCAGTTGATCGAGTCAGTTACTGAAGCTTGTGCATTTGTCATGTAGTTCTCGTGTCATGGTTTTCATCTCTGTCAGTTCGTTTATGGACTTCTCTGCATTGATTGTTCTAGTTATCCATTCTTCCATTCATTTTTCAAGATTTTTAGTTTATTTGCGTTGGGTACGTAGTTCCTCCTTTAGCCCTGAGAAGTTTTATCGACTGAGACCTTCTTCTCTCAACTCGACAAAGTCATTCTCCATCCTGCTTTCTTACGTTGCTGGCGATGAGCTGTGTTCCTTTGGAGGGGGTGATATGCTCTGATTTTTTTGAATTTCCAGCTTTTCTGCACTGCTCTTTCCCCATCTTTTTGGTTTTATCTGCTGTTGGTCTTTGATGATGGTGATGTACTGATGGAGTTTTGGTGTGGGTGTCCTTTCTGTTTGTTAGTTTTCCTTCTAACCATCAGGACCCTCAACTGCAGGTCTGTTGGTATTTGCTTGAGGTTTACTCCAGATCCTGTTTGCCTGGGTATCAGCAGCAGAGGCTGCAGAAGATAGAATATTGCTGAACAGCGAGTGTTGCTGTATGACTCTTGCTCTGGAAGCTTTGTCTCAAAGGTGTACCCAGCCGTGTGAGGTGTGAGGTGTAGGTCTGCACCCAGTGGGGAATGTCTCCCAGTTAGGCTACTCAGGGGTCAGGGACCAACTTGAGCAGCCAGTCTATCCTTTTTCAGATCTCAACCTCCGTGCTGGGAGAATCATTGCTCTCTTCACAGCTGTCAGACTGGGACATTTACATCTGCACAGGTTTCTGCTGCTTTTTGTTTAGCTATGCCCTGTCCCCAGAGGTGGAGTCTACACAGGCAGGCAGGTCTCCTTGAGCTGCGGTGGGCTCCACCCAATTCCTCCTTCCTGGCAGCTCTGTTTACCTACTTAAGCCTCAGTGATGGTGGGCACCCCTCCCCCAGCCCTGCTGCCACCTTGCAGTTAGATCTCAGACTGCTGTGCTCTCAATGAGGGAGTCTCTGTGGGCGTGGGACCCTCCGGGCCAGGTGTGGGATATAATCTCCTGGTGTGCCGTTTGCTAAGACCCTTCGTACAGCACGGTATTAGAATGGGAGTTACCCAATTTTCCAGGTGTTGTATGTCTCAGTTTCCCTTGGCTAGGGAAAGGAATTCCCTTCCCCCTTGCACTTCCCAGGTGGGGCAATGCCTCGCCCTGCTTCAGCTCTCGCTGTTCGGGCTGCACCCGCTGACCAGCACCAACTGTCCGACATGCCCCAGTGAGATGAACCCGGTACCTCATTTGAAAATGCAGAAATCATCCATTGTCTGTGTCCCTCATGCTGGGAGCTGGAGGCTGGAGCTGTTCCGATTCAGCCATCTTGGGCGCCTCGCCCTGGAATTATGCCTGCTTTGCAATTTTTAAGTATACAGTATATTGTTATTTACGGTGGTCACCATGATGTATAATACATCTATTAAATTTATTTCTCTAACTGAAATTTTGTGTCCTTTTACCAACATCCTCCCGAGAATTCCACCCCAAACCTCTGGTAACAGCCGTTTTACTCTGTTTCTATGAATTTGACTTTTTTAGTTTTCATATGTAAGTGGGATTATGCAGTATTTTTCTTTCTGTGCCTGACTTATTTCATTTAACATAATGTACCCTAGGTTTATCTGTGTTGTCACAAATGATAGGATTTCCTTCTTTTTAAAGGCTAAATAGTATTCTATTGTGTATGTATGTATTGTATGTATGTGTGTGTGTGTCACAATTTCATTGTCTGTTCATCTGTAGATCTACACTCCTGCTTAATACTATTGTGCTATTGTGAATAGTGCTGCAAAAATTATAGTGTAGATATATCTCTTCAGCATAATGATTTCATATTATTTGGATATATCCCTACTGGTGAGATTGCTGGATCATTCAGTGCTCCTATTTTCAGTTTTTTGAGAAACCTCCACAATATTTTTCATAATATCTTTACTAATTTATATTCCAATAAGTGTACAGTTGTTCCCTTTTCTCAACATCCTCTCCAGCAGTTATCTTTCCTCTCTGATAATAGCCATTCTAACAGGCATGAGGTGATATCTCATTGTGGATTGATTTACATTTCTCTGATAATTAGTAATTTGAGCATTTTTTCATATACCAATAAGCCATTTGTATGCCTTCTTTTAGAAAATATTTATTCAGTTTTTTTTTTTTTGGTCCAGGTTTTTTAAAATAGGCTTTTATTATTATTAATATTATTGAGTTGAGTTCTTTATATAGTTTGGATATAAACTTCTTATCAGATGTCTGGTTTACTAATATATTCTACAATTTGGTAGATTGCCTTTTCACTCTGTTGATTGTTTCCTAGTAAAGAAACTTTTTAGTTTAATGTAATCGACTTTGTCTATTTTTGAATTGTTGTCTCCTTGTTTGGGGTTATATCCAAAAACATAATTTTGCCAACCTATGTCATGGAGCTTTTCCTCTATGTTTTTTTCTAGTAGTTTTATAGTTTCATGTCTTATGTTAAAGGCTTTGATCTATTTTGGGTTGATTTTAGATAGAGATGGGAGTCTGACTTCATCCTTCTGCATATGGATATCCAGTTTTCTCAGTGCCATTCTTTAAGGACTGTCCTTCTCTCATTCTGTGTTCTTTGAATTTTTGTCAAAAATAAATTTACCATAAATGTATGGATTTTATTTTTGGGGTTTCTCTTCTGTTCCATTGGACTATGGTTTTTTTGTTTGTTTGTTTGTTTTGCCAGTACTATGCTCTTTTGATTACTATAGTTTTGTAATAGATTTAGAAATCAGGTAGTGTGATATATGTGGCTTTGTTCTTTTCACTCATGTGCTTTGGCTATTGGGTTTTTTCGTGTGTTTTCATTTAAATTTTAATTTTTTTTTCTATTTTTGTGAAAAATGTCATTGAAATTTTGATATAAAGTGCATAAAATTTATAGATTGCTTTGGGTAATATGGACATTTTAACAATATTAATTATTCTAATTCATGAAGAGGAGATTTTTTTCGTTTATTTATGTTTTTTCTTTAATATCTTTCATCAGTGTTTAGAGCTTTCAGTATACAAAGTCTTTCACTTCTTTGTTTAAATTTATTCCTACGTGTTTTGTAGCTGTTGTGAATAATCCTGTTTTTTGACTTTTTAAAAATAGTTTGTTGTTAGTGTATAGAAACACTAATCAATTTTGTATGTTGATTTTGTATCCTGAAGCTTTACTGAATTTATTCGTTTTAACAGTTTTTGAATGGAGTTCTTAGGGTTTTCTATATATAAGATTATGTCATCTGAAAACCAAAGCACTTTCACTTCTTGTTTTCTAAAGAGGATGTGTTTTATTTATTCCTCTTGACTAATTTCTCTGGTTAGGACACCCAACTCTAGTTTGAATAGAAATGGGGAGAGTGGGCATTCTTGTTTTATTCCTGATCTTACAGGAAAAGCTTCCAATTTTTTACCATTTAGTATAATGTTAGCTATGGGCTTTTCATATATGGTCTTTGTTTTGTTAAGGTGCATTCTTTCCATATTTAATTTATTGAGAGTTTTTATCATGAAAGAATGTTGATTTTTTTTCAAACTTATTTGATGCACGTTTTGAGATAATCATATGGCTTTTGTCTTTTATTTTGTTAATGTAGTGAATCACATTTCCTGGTTTGCATATATTAAATTATCCTTGCATCCAAGGATAAATCCTCCACTTGATCATAGTAAGTGATCCTTTTAGTATGCCATTGAAATCTTTTTGCTATTATTTTGTTGAGGAGTTTTACACCTATGTTCATCAAGATTATTCACCCGTAATTTTCTTTTGTGGTGGTGTGCTGTCTGAATTTGGTAGGCCCCATAATTTTCTTTTGTGGCAGTGTGCTGTCTGAATTTGGTAGTTGGGTGATACTGACTTCATAAAATCCATTTGAAAGTATTATCTCCTCTTTAATTGTTTGGAGGGGTTTGAGAAGAAATGGTATTCTTTAAGTGTTTGCTAGAATTCAGCACTGAAACCATCAAGTCTTGGACTTTTCTTTCATGAAAGAATATTCATTACTGATTTAATCTCTTTACTTGTTATTGTTTTGATCAAACTTTCTTTTTCTTTGGAAAATGGTCTTGGTATTTTGTATGTATATAGGAATTTATCCATTTTATCTAGGTTATGCAGTTTGTTGGTGTATAATTGTTTAAAATGGTCTTGAGATCCTTTGTATTTCTGTGTTATCAATTGTAAATATCTCCTCTTTAATTTCTGGTTTCATGTATTTGAGTCTTTCCTTTTTATTTTTCCTAGTTGGTCTAGCTAAAGGTTAGTCAATTTTGTTTAGTTTAAAATAACACTAATTTTAGTTTTGTTGATTTTTTCTCTTGTTTTTCTCATCTCTATATTATTTACTTCTACTATAGTCTCTCTTATATTATTCCTGCTACTAACTTTGGGTTTATTTTGTTCTTTTTCTAGTTCCTTGATATGTCTGTCACATTAGGTTGTTTATTTGGGATCTTTTTCTTTGACTTTGTAGGCATTTATTACTAAACTTCCTTCTTAGTAATACTTTTGCTAAATATTTTAATTTTGAATATGTTGTGTTTCCATTTTTGTTTATCTGAAAATAATGTTGTTTTTTCTTTTAATTAATTATTTTTATTTTATTATTTATTTATCATTATTTATTATTATTATTATTATTGAGAGGAAGTCTCACTCTGTCACCCAGGCTTGAGTACAGTGGCATGATCTCAGCTCACTGCAATTTCCACCTTCCGGACTCAAGCGATTCTCCTGCCTCAGTCTTTGGAGTAGCTGGGATTACAGGTGTGCAATATACACTTAAACACACACAAAAAATGTATTTTTAGTAGAGATGAGGTTTCACTATGTTGACCAGGCTGTTCTCGACCTCCTGACCTCAAGTGATCTGCCCGCCTTGGCCTTCCAAGTGCTAGAATTATAGGCCTAAGCCGCCACGCCCAGCCATAATTTATTCTTGACCAGTTGGTTGCTAAGGACCATGCTGTTTAATTTCCAAATAGTCCTATTCTTTTTTGAAATTTCTCTTATCGTATATTTTTAGTTTCATAACACTGTGGTCAGAAAATATATTTAATGTGATTTCAATCTTCTTAAATTTGTTAAGACTTCTTTTGTGGAATAACATATAATCTATTCTGGAGAATGTGTCATGTGCACTTGAGAGAAATTTGTTTTCTGTAGCTGTGGGATAGAATGTTCTGTATATGTCTGTTAGACCATTTGATCTAAAGAATATAGTTCAAGTCTGGTGTTTCCTTACTGATTTTCTGTCTGGATGATCTGCCCTTTTGTGAAAGTGGAATGTTGAAGACTCCTACTATTGTTGTATTGCAATTTATTTCTCTCTTCAGATATATTACTATTTGTTTTACAATCTTAGGTGTTCCAATGTTGGGTATATATGTACCTGACAATTGTAAAAGTGTTACATCTTGATTAATTAATACATTTATCGTTATATATTGCTCTTCTTTGTCTTGTTTTAAAGTTATTCACTTAAAGTTTATTTTACTTGATACATGTATGCCTGTTATCTTTTGGTATCCACTTGCATAGAATATCTTTTCCATTCTTTCACTCTCCGTGTATGTGTCCTTACGTGTTATGCTTTTTTTCTGTTGCTACTTGCAGGATTATATCTTTGTCTTTGATTTTGGACAGTTTTATTTTATCATGTCTTTGTATAGTCTTGTTTGGGCTGAATTTGATTGGAGACCTTTGACTTTCCTGTTCCTAGATATTTGTTGTAGCTAGTGACTTGCTTTTGGCACTGGGAATGGCTTAGGGGCCCACTAGAGGTGCCAGTGGCACTGATGTCTGGGTGGCACACATAGAACAGTCACAAAGCTGAGGACTAAAGAATGAGAATGTGTGGAGAAACTACAGTTCTGGGAACTGGGGCAGTAATAGGACTAGTGCCTAGGGTGCAGGGACTCCCACTGCCATGTTGGTTACTGTATGTGAGGCATGGATGATTGTGAACTAGCCAGAGTGCCAAGAGTGGCAGAATAGACATGCACAGTGTTAGAGCAGCTCCAGGGCTGGGCTACTGCTTAACTCTCTAGGCAGCTGAGCTAGTGCCTGGGTCATAGAGGCTTACACTGCCACATTAGTAACAGTATGCAAGGTGATCGTGAAGCAGTATACTTGTGAAATAGTTGAGAAGATGAGAATGGGAATGCAGGTGTGTGCAGGTTTAGAGCAGTTTCAGAAACAGGGCAGGGCCTAGCTATTTATCAGAGCTGGGCTGATGTTCAAAGCATGGGCATATACTGCAAGAACTTAGCCCTGGAGCCTATGTGTGCCAACTAACATCTTATGGCTGTGGTTCCAGTATCTGAAAGGTAGATTGTACCAGTACAGCTACAGAGTCTGGGGCTGAAACATGGGCACTTACAGGGAGGCTGGGCTTCAGGGTCAGGGTTTGCACAGAATACCTGAATGAACGTATGCACGCATCTGTGGCAGTTCTTTTCCAGAAGAAGCTTCTTTCCTGAGGTGACTGAACAGCAGCCAATTCTTGTGTGGGAGAAGAGTATACAGTGGCATCTCCCTCTCTGGGTTCCTCAGCCAGGATAGCTGTTGATTACTTCAGTGACAAAAGATGCTGGTCTCCTTTGTAGAGCAGACTTGTGGGGATCACAGTGGTTCCAACCATATAGCTGATATCAATAGCTTTTATGTTTCTTCTTTGCTTGTACTGATATCTTGGGTATTCTGATCTCATCAGTGATCCTTTCGATGTACATATTTTCCATTTTTGTTTCAACATGTTATAGCAGATTCATTAATGAGCTCTTGAGCCCTCTCTGGCCTATTTTTGATTTTGAATAGCTGTCTATAGTTTTTTTGCAGGGGAGATGAGAGCTGCTATGCCCTCTCCACAATCTTTGTGACATCACTCCCAAGTTGAATTTCCTGATCCTCATTGCCTATATTAACATAATCATAAAGGCTAAATTATAGATGTTTCAGAAGCACACATATTAGATCTTTAAGAGCTCCCATGGAATTCTCTCCTCAGCCCATTGAAGTAAATCATCAATTGTTTTGATAACATCTATAAAAAAGCAGGTATAAACTGCCTGGAGAAAAATGTAGTTTTGTTTAATGGAAAGCATGAAAATAGATTTTTCAAATGTTTGATCATGTTTTTTAGCAATTTTTAAAATAGATGTTCCTGTATAAAACATAAAATGAATGGGAGAATACATATATAAATATATTAATGTTTCGCTTAGCAAAACGTATACATTCTGAGAAATGCATTGTTGGACAATTTCGCTATTGTATGAACATCCAACAGTATACTTACACAACCTGAGATAGTATTGAGTACTACATACCTTGACTACATGGTATAGCCTTTTGCTGTGATCGCCATCTTATATATGGTTCATTACTGACCGAAATACTGTCATGTGGCACATGATTGTATATTTTAATTTCATTTCCCCTGTATATGATAAAACTAATAGAAAGAAATATAATTTATCCTTCCCCACACCCATTTTTCTTATATGACAAAAATATCTTCTTCTAATTTGTGACTTATCATTTAATTTTCTTTACTTATGATTTTTATTTACTGAGACTTAACATTGTTTATTATTATTTTTGGCTTCTGTGCCTTTTTAAAGAACAGTTTCTCTATCTAGAGCCAAGGCATATATTTTTAAAGTTTTTAACATTATTTTTCACATGTGTGTATTTAATTTACAAGAAATTGATTTTTGAATATGAAAGACTGCTACATAATTTTGGATCTCTGTGTGGATATACAGTTGTTCCAGCATGATTTATTGAGTGATCTATAATTTTCCAGCTTGTCTACACTGTCATATTTATTCAATAATTAAGCTCTATATTCTGTTTCATGAGTTGATTTAAAAGGAATTAATGGAGTAAAATTATGGTATCTTACAAGCATAGCTTTTCATGTTTTGATATTCACCAGAGAAGGTTTTCCTTTCTCATTTTAGGTAATGTTCCTTAAAAATATATTATTTAGTGTTTGTAACTTTGGGCTTTTGCCTTATGCATCCCATTACATTCTTTTCAAGTTTTACAAATGATCGCTGAAAATTTGATTGGGATTTCTTATAATCTATAGATAAATTTAGGCATAATTGACATCTTGAATATATTAAACCCTATATCCATAAACATATGTATTCACTGATTTGGATCTTCTTTACTGTTTCTCAAAGTGTTTCTTAAGAAAAAAATTAATAAAAGCTTTCTGTATAGACTGAATTTGTGCATTATACATTTTTATCAAGAGCATTTGAAAAATTTCATTATCGAACTATTGTTGTTTAGAAATGCAACTGATCATAGTACGTGGAATTTATATTATAGTGGATCTCAATATGTTACCCAGGACTATGGCTATAGGAGACCAGACTATATCATCCCAAAATAGAAAATACACTTTTTTTTGGCCTATAAGATTATTTTGAGAAAGAGCAGATATAATAGAAACTCTAAAACCAGAGTAGAAATTATACCTTTATTAGGGAAATTTACATTTGTAAAGGAAATTTGTGTTTGTAAAAGTCTATCCTTCTCTGTACCTGAAAGAGTACATGACTCTAAATCATAAGATCATTTTATCTATGGAGAAGGCACTGATGTAAATCTGCAAAACAACTTTTATTCTTGTTCACCTTGCTTTTCATGGTCACCTTGCCATAACATACCTCCCAGATATCCTTCTCTTTTTTTAATTTTTTTATTTATTTATTTTTTTTATTATTTTAGCTGAAGATGGTGTTTAAGCTTAAATGCTGAGCTACCCCTTTGAGAGTCGATTGCCTTGTCTTTTTTCTCAAAAATATACATGTTTGTTTTTCTCTTGTTAATCTGTCTTTTGTTACAAATGCCCCAGCTGAAAACCTAGAAGGATAGAATGAAAATGATTGTTTTTCTAAAGTGTAATATGTGTAATATATATTCTCCTGCCCCATCAAAGCAATTATTCAGTACTTATGGCAACCTTATGGAACATAACTGATGTAAATAACAAGAAACAAATGTACATGTGTAATGGAGTTTCTAAAACATATTGCCTCCAAGTAAATTTCTTTTAGAATATAAACAAAGGAACAAGTAAAAAATACATTGAAAAAAATCTTCAGTTACTTTTAATCTACTGAAGACATTCATTTTAAAAGGTATTCACTTCTATTTATTTTTAAGGCTGAAGTTTCCAGAAGCAGTCCAAACAATAATGCAAAAGGAAAGGAAAGAAAATAAACAAACCCTTCTTTTTATTGAGACTTTATTCAGTTTCCATTTCTAGATATATTGCAGAAAGAGTCCATCTCTGTTTATCTTAAAAGTTATTGGCTATTTCTTGTTGACAGTTTTAACAGATTCACTTAGAGGAACCTAACTAGACTGCTCTGTGACAGTATCAGCAGGCGTTCTCACCCCCAGTTCAAGCAATCTATAAACCCAGCATGAGAGATCGTGATAAAAATCAGTTGTGAAACTCATACAGTGGGTGAAGTAGATAGTAACTCTGCATTTTTCATGAATTTTGAGGGGAAAAATGGCACAGTAGCTAATCACAGCATGATAACTTCAAAATGACTTGCTGATGAGTTCCCAAAAAAAAGTCCTAGTAAATCATTGAAGAGTATGGAGAACCTATTTGCTAAGCATAATTTAGCATGTTTTCTGCATATGCTATTTATAAGTATGATGCTAATTCATTACCATTCTTGAGAAAGGTCTAGGCTCTTCTTTCTTTACAACTCCATTTATTTGGTAGGGAAATTGTTCAGTAATCTCAAGTATACTGGCAGAATTGGAGGAGGAAACCTATCTTCTTGATAGGTTCTTGAATACCTTTTACTTTTTCCCTAGAGGAAAATAACTTTTTTAAAATTTCCATCTGTCCCCACACACCTAGAGCTGAAAACCTGCCAGGCATTGAGGTTGGAATGAGTCCATATTTAGAATATTTGAATCTTTCTTTTGTGGCTGACTCCTCTTTCCCTCACTCCAACTCTCTTGTCCTCCCACACCAATGTAACCACTCAACAGGTTCGTTTTGCCTACTGCCTAGATTGAGCTGATTTATCAAGACAAAGGAATTAAAATAGAGAAAGAGCTTAATTCACACAGAGCAGTCTGAAAGGAAGACCTGAGTTTTATTATTACTCAAATTAGTCTCGCCCCAAATTCACAGACTGGATATTTTTGAGGATAATTTGGCAGGTAGGAGGCCAGGGAGTGAGCATTGCTGATTGGTCGGGTTGGAGATAAAATCAGAGGGAATCAAAGCTTTCCTTTGCGTTGAGTCAGATCCTGGGTCCGGGCCACAAAACCAGATGAGCCAGTTTGTTGATTTGGGTGGGGGCAGCTGATTCATTGAGTGCAGAGTCTGAAGAATATCTTGAGCACCAATCTTAGGTTTTAAGAGAGTGGTGTTAACCCTAGGAACAATTGAAGAGGTTCAGAATCTTGTGGCCACCAGCTGCATGACTCATAAGCCATGCTTTATAATCATGTGGCTAATTTGTTAGTCCTACAACGGCAGTCTGGTCCCCAGGCAAGAAGAAAATTTGTTTTTGGAAAACTCTTATTTTCACTCCTGTCTGTGTAAAGAGACCACCAAACAGGCTTTGTGTGAGCAACAAGGCTGTTTATTTCACCAGGGTGCAGGCGGGCTGAGTCCAAAAACAGAATCAGAGAAGGGAGATAGGGGTGGGACCGTTTCATAGGATTTGGGTAGGTAAAGGAAAATTACAGTCAAAGGGGGTAGTTCTCTGGCGGGCAGGAGCGGGGGGGTCACAAGGTGCTCAGTGGGAGAGCTTTTGAGCCAAGATGAGCCAGGAGAAGGAATTTCACAAGGTAATTATCATCAGTTAAGGCAGGAACAGGCCATTTTCACTTCTTTTGTCATTCTTCAGTTACTTCAGGCCTTCTGGATGTATACTTGCCGGTCACAGGGGATATGATGGCTTAGTTTGGGCTCAGAGGCCCTGACAATTATCATCTTTGTCTCAAACTTAAACTAAAAACTAAGTTCCTCACAAAGTAAGTTTGGTTTATGCGCAGGGATGAACAAGGACAGTTTGATAATTAGAGGCAAGATGGACTCAGGTCAGATCACTTTCACTGTCATAATATTCTCACTGTGATACTTTTTGCAAATGTGATTTCATCAATGTTTTGTATACGTACATTTGTCTCTAATTCTTCAATTTTGTATTCTTGAGATAAGTCACGAGTAACTTTTGTCAATTAGAAAAGACAGGCTGACATACACAGCACTATTTCTCAACTGCTTCTCCTGAGAAAATCAAATAAGTGAGCCACTTTAGAAACAAAAGCAGCTTGGAGGACATAACCACTTAGAAATTACCTAGTCTAATTTTGTCATTGAGAAGTCATCCTTAACTCTTTTGCTATTATTTTCTGTTTTTAATTTAAAGTATAATTTTCACTTGTATAAAACATTAACTTGTGTTAAAAAGTGTATTTAATTCTTTAAATAGCCAATGAGGGGGCCATGGGCTCTTGCTCCCTTAAAGAGTCATTGAAAAATCCCTGACATGAGGCAGATAGACTAATAAGAAAAAATGACATACAAATGTATTTAGTCTATATACACAGAAGCCTTTAAAATGAAGACCCGACTTTCCAATGAGTTATGAGAAAGCTTATATACCATCTTGAGGTTACAAAAAAAAAAAAAAAAAAAAATGGTGGGAGCTCAGATTCTGGTAAAACAGGTTATGGGAGAGGGGAGAAGAGGAATTCTATTGAGGGACAATAAATGGTTTCTAGGGAGGAATGAATGGATATGGATCAGGAACAGAGATTAACTTATAAATAGTTCTCTTGGGGATTTAAATGATCCTCAGAGACAGTCGTCATAATTGTAAAAGGTTTTGCTCAGGTGTGGTTACTCTTAGTCTTCTTTTCTGCAATAATGAGATAATAGGGAGGGAGAAGAAAAAACAATTGTTCGTATAGGTGGGAAAACAGAAACATCAACATCTGTGGGAGAGACAAGGAGAGGTGGGGAAAAATCAGAGAACTTGAGATTCATCTTCAGTTCAGCATGTCAAAATGCCATATTTTGAGGTATTGTTTTCTGAGCCACAACACTAGCAAGCCAGTTAGGCAAGTACGAGTTCACTTAAGGACCCAGAAACTTGTGGGCAATATTCAAAGATGGTATTTGAATAACATACCTAACTTAGAAAAGAAACTGGTTAAAGTCCTGCATAACTATAAATCCGCTAGGGGTTATCTTATGTACTAGCAAAATTTATTTTAATTGGTCCAAAAACTAGAGGTTAACATATAACTTCACCAAGTGTAAGGCTTTCATTAATAGCAAATATCAAAATAAAATAATAATACATTTCCTAGAAACCTAAATAATCCTTACTGGACTTGAATTTTTGAAGCAATCCTTCAGTAGACTATTAGAAGACATTCAGCCATCATCTGGCCTTATTTAAAAAGCTGCATCATTTTTATTACCTAATCTTTTCAGACGAATTCGACAGCTTAGAATGTTGACTAATATATATTTAATAAACATCAATTTATAACTTAAAATATTTTACTTCTCTTTTATTACTATACAAATATAAATACTTTATCATTTCATTTGGGTCACCATTTTAGAAAACGTATCTGTTAGAACAGAATACCACAGACAGGTAACTTATATTTAATATATGTATATATTATATATATATGTGTGTGTGTATATATATTTTTTATTCATACACGTATATATTTCTGACAGTTCTAAAGAGTGGGCATTCCAAGGTTGAAGTGCCTGGATCTGGTGACAGCCTTCTTGCAATGTTTTCTCATAGCAGAAGGTGGAAGGACAAGAGAGGGCAAGAGCAAGAAGGTACTGAGCTAGTTTTTATAACAATCCATTCACACAATAACAACATTAATCCATTCATGAGGGCAGAGCCCTCATGATCTGAACACCTTTATTTGGCCCCACCTACCAACACTTGAATTGGGGAGTAAGCTTCCAACACATGAACTTTGTGGGGACACATTAAAATCATGATGACTTGCTAAGTAATTTAACTGATGTTTTTGTGGTAAACTCCTTTTCTTTGATTTTTAAAAATGCAGTCATATTGTTATTTTGAACTGTCTGTTGATTTCTGAACAAACTCTTTGGATATGATTTTTTAAACTACTAAATCGTGTAAACCTAGAGAAGAAGGAAACTCTGAAGTCATTGTGTATAATTTTCTTACTTTTTAGATGATGAAATTTAGTCTCTAACAAGTTAAGTTAGCTTCTTAAGGTCATAGAGCTAGGCTGATAACACCATGATAAAATATAGAAGTTTTTAGTTGTTTGTTTTTGTTTTTTAACTTTTATTACTGGTGGCAAGTCTGGGTAGACTGCAGTCCTCAATTCTTGTCTTGTTGAGAGAAAGAATTCAGCCAAGACACAAAAGTAGATTTAAGGCAGAAATGAGAGTTTATTGATGCAAAGAAAAATACACTTGGAAGAAACCAAGTGGGCAACTCAAAAGATTGAGTGCCCTACCTGATTGTTGGTTCAAGCCTCTTAAAGAATTGCTATTTCCTGTTCTTTTTTTATTCCAAGTCTTATCCCCTCATCCTTTCCCTTATATGGGCTGTTGGCTAATCACTGCATGCTCAGTGACTTGCCAGTATACTGGAGGAGCTGCATGTGCCATTTGGTGGTTGAAGTTACAGACATGCTCTCTTGGGGAAATTTTTCCCTTACCAGTCTAATGCACCTGGTGGAAGGTCAAACTCCACGATTTTGACCCTTACTGTACACACCTGTACATGTCCCCAAGGAAAGTCAAATTCCACCATTTTACCATTTACTGCACATGCCTGAACAACTTTGCTCAATTCTTCCTTTTCTTTTCTTTTTTTTTTTAATACTTTAAGTTCTGGGATACATGTGCAGAACGTACAGGTTTGTTACATAAGTATACACGTGCCATGGTGGTTTGCTGCACCTATCAACCCATCTACATTAGGTATTTCTCTGAATGCTATCACTCCCCTTGACCCCCACCCCACAACAGGCCCTGGTGTGTGCTGTTCCCCTCCCTGTGCCCATGTGTTCTCATTGTTCAACTCCCACTTATGAGTGAGAACATGCAGTGTTTGGTTTTCTGTTCCTGTGTTAGTTTGCTGAGAATGATGGTTTCCAGCTTCACCCATTTCCCTACAAAGGACATGAACTTGTCTTTTTTTATGGCTGCATAGTGTTCCATAGTGTATTTTCTTTATCCAGTCTATCACTGATAGGCATTTGGGTTGGTTCCAAGTCATTGCTATTGTGAACAGTGCCACAATAAACATACATGTGTATGTGTCTTTATAGTAGCATGATATATAATCCTTTGGGTACATCAACAGTAATGGGATTGCTGAGTCAAATGGTATTTCTGGTTCTATATCCTTGAGGAATTGCCACACTGTCTTCCACAATGGTTGCACTAATTTATACTCCCACCAGCAGTGTAAAAGCTTTCCTATCCCTCTACATCCTTTCCAGATATTTTTAATGATCACCATTCTAACTGGTGTAAGATGGTATCTCGTTGTGGTTTTGATTTGCCTTTATCTAATGATTAGTGATGGTGATGTTTTTTTGATATATTTTTGGGCGCATCAATGTCTTTTTTTGAGAAATGTCTGTTCATATCCTTTGCCCACTTTTTGATGGGGTTGTTTGTTTGTTTTAAATTTGTTTAAGTTCATTGTAGATTCTGGATATTATCCTTTTGTCAGATGGATAGATTGAGACCAATTTATTCCATTCTATAGGTGGCCTGTTCACTGTGATGACAGTTTATTTTGCTGTGCAGAAGCTCTTTAGTTTAATTAGATACCATTAGTCAATTTTGGCTTATACTGCCATTGCTTTTGGTGTTTTAGTCATGAAGTCTTTGCCCATACCTATCTCCTGAATGGTATTGCCTCGGTTTTCTTCTAGGGCTTTTATGGTTTTAGGTTTTATGTTAATATCTTTAATCCATCTTGAGTTAATTTTTGTATAAGGTGTAAGTAAGGGGTCCAGTTTTAGTTTTCTGCATATGACTAGCCAGTTTTCCCAACACCATTTATTAAATAGGGAATCCTTTCGCCATGGCTTGTTTTTGTCAGGTTTGTCAAAGATCAGATGGCTTTAGATGTGTGGCATTATTTCTGAGGCCTCTGTTCTGTTCTGTTGGTCTATATGTCTGTTTTGGTACCAGCACCATGTTGCTTTCGTTACTGTAGCCTTGCAGGATAGTTTGATATCAGGTAGTGTGATGCCTCCCACTACATTCTTTTTGCTTAGGATTGTTTTGGCTATATGGGCTCTCTTTTGGCTCCATATGAAATTTAATGTAGTTTGTTTTTTGTTTTTTTTTTTTCTAATTCTGTGAAGAAAGTCAATGATAATTTGATGAGAATAGCATTGAATCTATAAATTACTTTGGGCAGTATGGCCATTTTTTTCGATATTGGTTATTCCTATCCTTGAGCATGGAATGTTTTTCCATTTGTTTGTGTCCTCTCTCATTTCCTTGAACAGTGGTTTATAGTTCTCCTTGAAGAGGTCCTTCACATCCCTTGTAAGTTGTGTTCCTAGGTATTTTATTCTCTTCATAGCAATTGTAAATGGGGGTTCATTCATGATTTGGCTCTCTATTATTGATGTATAGGAATGCTTGTGATTTTTGCACATTGATTTTGTACCTTGACACTTTGCTGAAGTTGCTTATAGGCTTAAGGAGATTTTGGGCTGAGACTATGGGGTTTTCTAAATATACAATCATGTCATCTGCAACATGTTTGCTCAATTCTTAGGATTTTATTGGGAGTTGTGGCCCACAATTAAAGGGCCACCTGACAATTGCAAGACAGTCACCTGACATTACTTTGGGGCCCTATCCTGCCCTACTATTGTCTGCCTATCTACTACTCTAACTTCATAGCAAACTTGAATCTGATTCATGGTGTTAAGTGTCATAAATTAGTTAACTAAATCTGTATATTCTCTGTGTACAATGTCATAATGGTTGTCAATTGGAAAGTGGGGTTTTCTTTCGAAAAAAAAATAACTGCATAATTAACTTTTGGAGATTGTTAGTCTTAATTTAGTTACATATTTTAAAAGAGATACTATGCTTTATAAAATATTGCTGAAATTGAATGATTTTCTATAACAAATTTTGATCATAAATGAAAATGTAGCTGAATATTAAATTAGCAAAAATAAAAATATAACATAATTTTATATTATTTTTCTCCTGCAAATAGTCTGTAATGTGACTACATATTTAGTGAATGAACTTGAAATAATTATTGAATATTCTACTGAGTTTCTGAGTATTTTGATTTAATTTTGCAACTGGTATAATTGATAATGAATTACTGTATCCTTTTCACTAAAACTTTGGCAGCGTTTTGTGTTGAAATGAGTATGTACTAAACTAGGAAGCTGGAGACATAAATTCAAGTTCTTCTTACAAGCCAGGGCTTGTTATATAATTGTTTGAACAATTTATTCAAATTCTGTCAACTGTAATTTCTTTATCAGTAAAATGAAGCAGTTGGATGAAAAGATACTTAATTCTTTCTAGAACTAACATTGTATAAATTCTGTAAATGTTGATGAAAAAGTGGTACTATAGGGCTCCCTGGCTTAGAATTTATTCAGGCAAAAAAAGTATCATTTTATTAAACTTGATGCATCAATGATCAGTATCAGCTTCAAACCACCTACAGATATTATAATTGCTTTGGAAGTCTTAGCCAATTAATATCACATTTTTACAAAATTATTTAAACTGTACTTCATGCAGAGGACTGTTAAAATCACAGCACATTTTTAAAGTTACCAAAGGAAACTTTTACAACTGGCTATTGAAATAAAATTAACTGAATTAGCACAGTATTTATTTCATTTCATTTCAGTCAGGCAAATTATTTATAAGTCATACCTACTGAAGGCATTCTGTCCCTGTGAAATTTAAAATAAAATTGGCTCAAACTTTATATATTTTGGGAAATTGAGAACCCTGACTAACTATCTCCAGAGTCTTGCTATGTGGAGGTCCAGGGAACATGGTATACCTACTTCAATATTCCTTTGTTTATTAAATTTGGAAGATTTCTGATATTTCAGGGTTTTTTTCACTTATTTCATTCTTTCTATTCTGTTCTTATATTAACTACAAATTTTGGATAACAGTATGGGAATACACTACAATAAGTTATAGGTGACTATTAAAATATGTTAACTATTCCTCTTAAAATTGTTTGGCTATGACCCCATGGGTGATATGTACTCTGCTACATTTTCTTATTAAGCTGCCTCATTCGAATTTGATGTTTTCTTGTCTTTTGTTAGCTCACATCTGATTTTTGTTCCTGATATTTGCTGATAACTTTTTGCAAATATAAAATGTCAGATTGTCTCTTGAACAAACATAGCTTCTTCCAGAGGGAATACAGTAGTCAGATAGTAGACTAATTTTTTTTTTTTGTATTTACTAAACATGCATGCTATATGTGTATATGGTGTATATGGTAATTTTCTATAATTATTATATACAAAAATTATTATATACACATATAGCATGTTTATATAATATACAAAAATTTATGAGAAAGTTGGTGCAGAAATTACGATATTGTAAAATATTTACATTAAAATACTGTATTTTTATAACCATTTAACTAATTTAGAAAATTACTTTCTGATAAAAAATATTAAATGTTATATAAAATTCTGCTTATTAATGCTAAATAAGTAATATTCATAGTATGAATCAGCACTTTCAAGATTATAATAACATGTATTTTAAAAGATTTGTAATAGAAGTAGAGTAGTGGTTTTCATTGTTTTTGCATTTCTAAACCCAAAAAGTATTTTGAAAAACTATTGACAACCCTACATATTTTTAAGATGTCATCTAAAATTTATTAGTTTAAATATTTGGAAGGTGGTAATTTCTAAAACATCGTACATATTGACACTTAAAAATAAAACTGTTGCATTACCTTTTGAACATATCTAAAAGATACCGTTTAATACATACCATTACCCATTTAGAAAAGCAAAATAAGACACACAAACATGACATACCTGGAAGTTAACAATTAGGTCAATAAAAAATGTAAGAGATAATAAGGATCTGAATTCAATGGCAAATGAAATAGAAAAGGGGGACTTCACTATAAATATTTGAGAAATAGAACTAATAAAGGGAGTCTTGAGAGAGAAGTAAATGGTGACTCAGGAAGTCTCTTCAGCTACTTGGGACCATTAAAGGTTTAGGTTTGGTTAATGGAAAGATTCATTTGCCTAAGCAGATTTTGTGTTATAGACCGTAATGTTAATAGTAGAGCTTATGTAAAAATATCCAACATGAAGTTTTAAATTATCTCTGCCTATGGATGGCAATCTAAGATGTGGGTTCCAATTTGCCTATAGAAAAATAAATGCCGCTGGAGGCAAAGTTGATTGTCAGCCTTAGCAGGAGATAACATTGACGCTCTGGGTCTTTCCAATCACATTTTCATTAGTATTGTCCGCAAGATAAAGAGTAAATTCAAGAGCAAACAACTTTTAATCTGAGAATATCTGTGAATTATCCAAGGTACCAACAATCAAAATAAGAGATAATGAAAAAATAACAAAGTACTAACAGGTCTTTAAAAAAAAAATCTTCAGACTTGAAGATTATGGCTAGACCATTGGTTGTCAAATCTCTCTGCAACTTAGAACCACCTGAAAGCTTTAAAAAATATAATGACATGGATGTACCCATAGAATAGAAGATACTGTGTATGGGCCAGTATATATAATATGCAAACTCATACTCTTTAATGTAAATGTGCTTTGTATATTCATTATATTACACATATTCATTATATACATTCATTTAATACACTTTAACTTAAAGATTGTGTGCTTTTGGATGCTTCAGAAATAATAAAAAATGTGAAAGACATCAGAATTATGTCTGCCTATGAATGGTAGAGATGCATGCCATCATTTCAGTGCACGTTGAACAGTATTTTCTATACAATGAGTAAAAGTCTTGCTTAAATACACACACATACATCACATACACACACGTACTTCTGAAGTGAAATTTACAAAATCATGGACACCAAGAACAGTCTAACACCTTTTTTGTGTCCTGCAATAGATACAAGTTTTGAATATTGTTATTATATATAATAATAACACACTCAATATCAATAACTTGGTGTGCACACACTCAAGGCTGTGCTGACATACCACCCTCCCTGCCGCCTTGACCCCTTCCAGGCTTTGGGCGCTGGTGAGCTTAGGAGGGAGGCCAGGTGTCGGAGGTCAACTGGGTGCTGGCCTTCATTCGCCCCTTGGCACTGACAGCCTCGGTGCCCTGGATGGCATGTTGATGGCAGCAGGATGCAGACAGGTTCCTAGACAGGAAAAAAGGTCCCAGTGAAACCCCACCTTCAAGCAAGAGCAATGGACAGCCTGAAGTCTGGGGGCTCGGATGCAGGTTCTGGATGGAGTCTGTGACCAGAGTGAGAACTTAGGGTACTTTTCCCAGGCCCTCCCACTGCCATCCATGAACCAATCAGCATGGATTTCCTCCCTGGTGCGCTCATAAAAACCCCTGGTCTCAGACTCAGCCAGACTCAGACACTCTTCTTGATGACCTCCCTGCAGGTAGGAGCTACCCACTTCAAGTCTCCTCTACACAAAGACCTGTCTGTGGAAAGGAGTTACCCATTTTGGGTCTCCTGAGAGCTATTCTGTCACTCAATAAAACTCCTCTCTGCCTTGCTCGCCCTCCAATTGTCAGCGTAACCTCATTCTTCTTGGATTCAGGAAAAGAACTCAGGACCCATCAAACCTCAGGAGTGAAAGGAGCTCTAACATGTTCCTGGCTGGCTTGCTGAGCTGCAGGTGATTATGCACTCCCAGACTGTAACAGTGAAGAGTGGCATTTCTTCTGAGAGCCCAGACCTCAGAGCTCCACGAGCCAGGGCTGTGGCATGTTGTAACACCCTCTTTGGGGCCCCACAACTCCTGGCATCTCCGAGCTCTCAGCTGCCACTGTGTTCTGCTCCTCTGGATACTGGTGCCTACAGCAGAGACTGTTTGTGACTTGTTGTACATCTGGTCCAGATGTAGCCTCACACAAACTCGCACCTGTGCCTGCGCCTACAGCTGCCTGCCCCACTGCAGTAGCTGGTGTGCCTGCCTGTACGCAGTGGCTGGACCCTGCACTCGCTCATACACACATCTCTCACCGCTCTGTACCTGGCTCAGCCTTGGCAGTGTGGGATCTAGGCTGACAGCGTGAGATGAGTGATGCCTGCTGGGCTGGGTGGGCAGAACAAGCCTAGCAGGTGCCAGCAAATTTCAAGCAGAGGCTTCACCAGTCACAGAGGTGTCTGGCTGGTGAAGTGACACCCGAAGGATCTTGTGACATTGTTTTAATTCTTATTATAATTTACTTTGGAATATCAACAATTTATCATAACTATACCATCTGTACATTTTTAATGACTAAAATCTCTTTATATTGATTTCAAAACAGTTCTTAATATACTGAAACCAGATCTATGACATATATTATTACCATATACTATTACAATACAAATAATAGTATTTGTTTTCTGCTTTTATTATCCAAATTTTCCTAAGAATTAAATATATGTGATATTAGAGATAATTTTAAAACACATTAAGAATTATATTCATTAAGTTATATAGAATTCATATGAAAAGATAATGACAATGGACAAGATAAAAGTAGCAGCAGCCTTAAGTGAATTGTTGCAAAATTAAGTCAAGATACACCTGAAAACACTAGAGATATTACAATAAAATTTTGAGGATATTAAAATTTATAATGCCCATGGAGCTAATATTGCTATTTTTTTTCTGAAAATAGCTACATTATTATTATATGATATTTTAAAGATTTTATCAATTAAGATAATATTTTCTTTAGAGAAGCGCATACTGGATAAGTTACTCAATCTTCCTCAAGATTCTTTCTCTGTCTGTAAAATAGGAATGATATCTCTCTTACGTGGACTTTATTTAGTTAAAATGAGACATCTCATGTAATATCACTAAAAGAGGATCTGACACATGTGAAACCTTCAAAATTCTCTCTTAGTCACACATACACACGCACACACACACACACACCCCCAGCAGTCTCCCTCCACATATTAAATAGTAAAGGTGAAAGGGAAATTTTATGAATTCAAGTATACATATTTAAAAGGAAATAAATGGGGTCTTTCTGTGTTGCCTAGGCTGTCCTCAAACTCCTAGTCTCAAGCAATCCTTCTGCCTCAGCCTCCTGAACAGCTGGGACTACAGGTGTGTGTGCTGCACCCAACTTAATAGTTTAAGTATTATAGGTTGGTACCAATAATGTGCAAATGATCCCCTAAAAAAGTATTTTTTTCAGGTGGAAAAAGAAAATAGTTAAAGATATAAAGAAAAATGTGACAACAATATGCAGAAGGACCATTGAGCAAAGCTAGAACAGCATAGACCAAAGGAAATATAATGTGAGCCACAAAGGCAAGCTGTTTATGCAATTTTAAAATGTCTAGTACCCATGTTAAAAAAGTAAAAATAAAGGTAAAATTAATTTTAATTATATATTTGATTGATTCCAATATATTTTAAAAGTTTCAGTTGCCTTATTGAGATATTTTACAGTATTCACCTTTTTACTGTTTTTGAAAATCTGTATTTTTAATACTTACAGCACACCTGAATTTGAACTATTCAAATTTTACATGTCTAATAGTGACTATTCATTATTGTCTCAGACAGTTCAGTTCTAAAATGTAAATTAGAGTCTCAGAAACTAATTACAAAAGTAATAAACAGTCATTAATTTGCCAACAAAATTTGGCTAGACAACAATGAAGTGTGAGTGTTTTAAGACTAAAAAATATTTGAACTAGCTTCTGTGAGTAATCACAAGTTCAAAGTAAAATTAAATTACAATATAAATGCTTTCAATAAAAGTATCAAATGCAGTTTTATGCAAAGCAAAAATTAAATATATACACATTATTTTTTCTTGAATAAATATATAATAATAAAAATATATTGCTAAGTAATATGAACTAACATATTGTGAAAAAATAAAGTAAAGGGCTAAATAGATCATTTAAGCAGTCGTATGCATTGTAAAAGATAAGAGAAGAAATAAAACTCTAGGTGGCAAATTTATTTCTTACTACACCTTCAGGAATGTTATTTGGCAATTTATAAATCTATTAAAGTGGAATTGCTAGTAATGGTGTGAAGTAAATTCAGTTTATTTCACAAACTAGAATGAATTAGTTTATTTCATGGTCGTTTTAGGTGTACCATAAAGATAATGAAAACATAAATTTTATTATTTGGTCAGAAATCAGTTTTATTACTTTTGATTGATAGTGACTATAACTATCAAATGCTATAGCCTGATGATCATCTTGGGTTTGTGCTCTGAAATTTGCTTTGAAACAGTCTTTGGAATATAATTACACCAGGTACAATTTGAATTGTTTCTTTTTTTTTTTTCCTTGTGAAAAGTTACAGAACAAAGTCAATATTTTTATGACCAAGAAGAAATTGAAAACAATATATGAATGCATAATTGTGCAAATTAAGAGTTTTGTTGTGAAATATATGTTGAGGTCCTGGGATATTTCTAACTTTAATTGTGGTGCACTGTTTGCACTGACTTAAAGCCTTCTACTCCTTCTTGGCTAGACATTGCTTTCTGTAATTAGCCTTTGTGACATTTTATGAATCCGGAAACAGAAGGCCATTATTCACTTAGTAATCTTTCTGATAGGGCATTGCTATTTTTAACTGAGAACTTTATCTATTCAACAAATAATTGAGTATCTGCAAAATGTGAAGTACTCAGTCTTGTATCTGGGGAAAATGGTGAAGAGGACAGAAAGCAAAAGTGGTATATAGTAATTACTATGGAAGGCAGATAGATAAGTAGGCAAATATGGCATAGCATGACAAAGTTATGGAAACTGTAATAGAGTGAACATACAGGAAAAGCATCTACCAAAACAAGATGGGCTAGGAAAGGATTCTTAAAAGAAAAGGGAATATTTTCTTGATTGATATCAGTATAAAAGCAAGCCAAAAAATAAAGAAGGAGGTTGAGAGAAAGTTCAGGAAAGGGATTGTTGAATTAATTTCTTGTTCAAGGATACAATAATAAAAATGTAGTCAAATAATTTCTTGGTAGGTGTTAGAAAATACCATGTAGATACTAAATCTTTGAAAAACCCTTACAGGAAAGGGAAAGTGTTGGGGTCCGTGCCGGGGGTGGTGGAGAATGAAAGAACACACAAAAGACAAAGACACACAGAGAACATGGCGGCCGCACTCAGAGCCTCCGCCTCACTTTATTTATACTCCATAAACCCCACGTCAGCAGAAAGAATGCAATGCAAAACAAACTTTCTTTTCCCACATGTAACCTTCTACTCAGTTCCTTGTTTCTATGCGCTTCTTTATCTGCCCGCCTTCTTGGCGCCTACGGGAGTTCATTAAAAGTTCAATTGGAGATACTGTCCTTGAGCCCTATCTATTCTCAGCATACTGTTTTCAAAGGCCCCTGCAGGAAAGTGCCTTTGTATCTTTGGGCTGCTATAACAAGTACCATAGCCTGGGTGGCTTATAAACAACAAAAATGTATCACAGTTCCAGAGGCTAGAAGACAGAGATCATCGGGTGGCAGGATGATTAGAACCTGGTGATGAAGTGCTTCAGATTGCCAATTGCCGTCTTCTCATATCCTTACATGGCAAAAAGAGAACTAGTGAACTTTCTGGTGTTTCTTCCATAAAGGCAGAGCACTCATGACCCAGTTACCTCTCAAAGGTACCATTTCCTAATATCACATGGGTGATTGGAATTTCATCTTGTGAATTTTGGAAGGATACATATTTTAAGTCCATAACAGAAAGGTATCTTTCCACTGACATATTTTTTAAAGATTTTATGTATTTTGATTAATGTATATGATCATGTAATAATAAATAACTTCATTTATTTAAATGTAAAAGTCAGCTTGAGATTTGGACATTATCAATTGCTTAAAAAGCAGTACAGAACACCACATGTTCTAATACGTTGGCAAAAATTAACTACATATAACTCATCATTATTTTATAAAAATTATTGTGGTGTTTAAGTTTTTGTTTGTTTTGTTTTAATTTATTTTTAGAAGCAAGATTTCTAAGTGTTAATCATAATAAAGGAACTGGTAAATTTTCATCAAATTAACAATAACAAAAGTCTCATAGGTAAACCTTTTGTTTCCTATTAATATAATTTGCTTCCCTAGTACAATATCACTCTAAGATATAAATCATTGAATTCTCTGTGCTTGTTTTAGACAGAAGTACTGACAGGAGCATAATCCAGATTTTTGTTTTGGACGCTGGACATAGCCTCCTGTTTATCACTTTGCTTTCATGTTTCTACACAGTTTTACATTTTCCTTTTATTTAACAAAACATTAAGATCTATCCTATATCCCATGAAAGGAACCTCAGTGATATATCGTGATCTTCTGTTGCCTACAGTGACTTTTCTAAACTATTTCTGATTACTGGATCCTTTTCACATTACAATATGCTGTTTCAGATGAAGCCGCTTGGCAAAAATAAAACATATCAGGTTATCATTTTAGGAGGATATCACTATAGAGGTGAATTTATAATTTTCTAACGATTTTTGTCAGAATGACTTCAGTAGAGCTGTGGACATAGAAACTTAAAAACAGTGAATTAATCTGCCATCACCTGCATCATATAAATTCAGGTGAGATTCTAATTCCAATACCTTGTTCCCAAAACCAAAGTGCTGATTTGAATCAATACTTCATTTAAAAGACACAAAAAATAGTGAATATATTTTTCATTAATGCAATTTCCTCAGTATTTGGCTTCATTTTTTAAAATAAGTACCTTAGAATTGAAAGGATTTTGCCTCTGATCACAAATTTGCATCTCATAATTTCTGGCAATTTTCGTTACTCCTTTTATTTTGAATCTTAGGTATAATATTAAAGATAATTATATTAGTATTATCACAATTTGAGAGTAAATTAAATTTAAAAATGTTTTGAACCCCTTGTGAGAAAGATGCCACGTTCCCATTAATATGACACATAAACATCTTATCCATTTGTTCCTGGGCATTAAATAAATTAAATTGCCAGAGAGAATGCATCTGCACATGATTAATAAATTGAAAATTTATTGAGCTTCAGCTATGTGTATAGTGTCATTCTGGACATATGAGAAATTCAGCAGGTCTTCAAATATTACCTACTGAATTGGCAGCTTGTGCAGCATTTGAAAAGAAAATTGCAGTTTAAAGTAAAATTATTTAAAATAATTTGAATCATCAAGTCAATTTCCTTTTCGTGTTAAGTATAACTATTACAAGATTTTTAAAAGTAAACTCCTGTTAAAATGTCTTGAACCACTTGAGAGAACAATGTTTATTTCTTAGTTAGTGGATTTTTACTTCTAATAAAGATGGATCACTTTTGCTTAGGGTCACTAAAAAAGTTCCAGATAAGTGTAAAAGCAATCTTTAAAGACAGCATAAAGCTAGCAAAGTAGTCAAGACAACAAGTTTGAGATGCCATGAAAGATAAAGGATAAGAAGTAAGTCTGGAATCTGAATCCATTTTGCCTTGAGATTTTTCCCTGATCAGAAAGATGTAGTAGAGTCAGATGTTAACTTTTGACAGGCTTAGGGGAAAAACAGGTTCAGCTACAAAAGGGCTCAGTGAAAAATGATGGATGGGAGTGGGCAAAAAGCTTCTGCCTAGTCATTTGGGGAATTCACTGTACCATTGCTGGTGCTAGGAGGACAGTTGCCACCTTGGCCCTCCCTGAGACATTTCTGGCCAACTCCAGAGCCCAATCCTCCCTGCATTCCAGACCAGGACATCTGCATGGTGGAACATGGATCTCCCTGACTAATGTAATCTGTAGCTGTTCTGGCCAATGGGCGGCAGCCATTCAAACACCAGATCAGGAAGGACAAGGATAGGCAGACAGGGTTGACTGGGAGCAGCTGTCAGAAAAATTATTCCTGAGGAGAAAGGGAGGTTGGAAAAAGATATGAGCTGAGGCATTAAGCCCCCAGTATATCATATGTTGCCTCAACAGACTTTATGAACACTAATTCAAAAATAAATGTTTTAAGAATTTCAACAATGTAATTGAAGAAAATTAAACCTTAAATATAAGCCCTTCACTGTGTGGTACCCTGTGGGACTGCACTGGGCACATGTTCATAAAGACAGCCCTAGGAATACAACAGAGAAGGTCTTTATAGCAACTACACAGCTACAAGCACAAAGGCAGAGACACGCAGCAGTAATGAGCAGGGGTGTGATCTCATAAAATGTTATTTACCAAACAGGAAGGCAGGCATATATGGATTCAAGCTACAGTTTACCACATTCTAGGATAGAGCATAACAAAGTAGAGCCAAAGTATTTTAGAATAGTTTATAAAGGAAACATACTGCATCTCTAACTCTCCCCATGGGCATTGTGTGATGTAGCTTTAAGTCTCTGCATTAGATTTAGTTAATACATTGTCTGCTATAAAATTAGTTAGAGATGGTTGTAGTAAGATCTATTAGCCCAGGAATATCTGCTATAGCAAGCATCCTCAGCCCCCAGAGCAGGGACAAGTACCTGTTTTTATCCATTTAGGAACCAGGCCTCATAGCACGAGGTGAGGGGAGGGTGAGAGAGCATTACTGCCTGAACTTTGCCTCCTGTCGGATCAGGGGCGCATTAGAACCTCACTGGTGTGCAAACCCTATTGTGAACTGCACGTGTGAGGGATCTAATGCCTGATGATCTGAGGTGGAACACTTTCATCCTGAAACCACCCTCCTCTCCCATCTGGCGGAAAAATTGTCTTCCAGGAAACTGGTCCCAGGTGCCAAAAAGGTTGGGAACCACTGGGCTACAGAACCTCAATAGCACAACTCCTTCCTCGGGCATAAAACTGAATTAGTCTTTGAGCAAGTTTGAGTTGAATTGTCCGTGTATTTGTATCCAGAGAATGCTGAAGCAGGGCTTCACAGGATGGGTTTAATACTCAGCAAATCTTATACCATGGAACAGTTGCAGAAAATTGAAGTGAGTTCATAAGGAGAGGCTGAATTTAAATTATTGGGTTGAAATTGAAAAGAGTACAATCATAGACCAGAGGTGGAGCTAAGAGCCAGGAATCAGACAGATACGGAATTTCTTGGAAATGGATTGGGACAAAGGAACAGACTGAATCGCTGTGGAAACGTCCATTGGATAGTTCCTTTGCAGTACAACTTAAAAATAAAAATGTACATTTACTTTTCAAGAGGTACTACTGTGCTGGGTCTATAGCAGTCTGCAGTTCTTATGGAATGACTTAATTAATTCAGTTGTTAAAAGCTTTGACAAGTTGCAATTTTTTAATGTCCTATAAAAATAATAATGAGAAAAAAAATTGCCATAATTGATAACCTAACTGATTCAGTGAATACAGGTTTATGGAATTTACCTTCAATTTAGCAAACTATAATTCAAATAATCACAAATAATGAAAATATATTTCATTTCCTAACATAAGTATCTTTCTTTATCAGTAAATTCTGCATTAAGTATGATGATGTCACATTACTTATTTGTAGAATAGTTCTTTGGACATTTTCACTTTTGTAGTTTGTTAATAGCAGATAGCACCACTATTTTTATAATTTAAGAATAAAATATCTACCAAAGTGTGAGTCAAAGTTCAAGGGCCTGGGTGAAGGAGAGAAGTCTGACTAAACTTTGATTAAGTTTTATCTAAATTTGTCAGTGGGCAAAACAGTTCAACCAACCATTTATGAGATAAAGAATGGGAATTTGGAGAGTCTGTCTAGCCTTGTCAAGGTAAATAAGGAGGCCTCTGTATCTGTTTAAATCATATTGGGAAGAGTGTTTCAGAAACTGTTGCCCAAATCACAAAATGATTAGGAAGATTTCTTGACCTTGTCTGTTTCAGGGAGTCATAGGGCTTAGGCAAATTGCCACATTGTCACTATAACCAATCACATTTGATTCCCTCAACCTGAAAAGAACAACAACAAAATTCCAAAAGATACAGACAATTTTCAAAGTAGAAAGTTCTAATGGCACATAAATATATAAAATATTTTCCATTTCGGTTATTGCATAAATACAACTTTTACAAGTGTTATATTTTGTCTATCATATTAGATAATACAAAATCCAATAATCCCAATACAATACAGACACTATGTACACTAATATTAAAAGTAGGCATGCAAACATACACATACATACACACATACAAGTAATCAGAAACATATTTTATCTACATAGATATAATTCTAAAAGTAGTATAAAACATTCATTACTGTAATATTATTTATTAAAATTTATTTTGTAGTTTAATATGGTATGCATAGTGCTGGTCTCAGATCCATTTAAGATAGCAAACTCTTAAATACCTTCTATGACCAACATTAGAAGAGGGCTTAGGCCGGGCGTGGTGGCTCATGCCTGTAATCCCAGCACTTTGAGAGGCCAAGACAAGCAGATCACAAGATCAGGAAATCGAGATCATCCTGGCTAACACAGTGAAACCCTGTCTCTACTAAAAATACAAAAAATTAGCCAGGCATGGTGACTGGCACCTGTAGTCCCAGCTACTGGGGAGGCTGAGGCAGGAGAATGGGGTGAACCCGGGAGGCGGATCTTGCAGTGAGTGGTGGAGATTGTGCCACTGCACTCCAGTCTGGGTGACAGAGCAAGACTCAGTCTCAAAAAAAAAAAAGAAGAAGAAGGCTTAAATAGTTTTTAGTAGATTCATATCATGCAGCCATTTAAATATTTCTAAGGATTTCCTGATGATATGAAAATATCTGTGGAAATAGTGAAATTTAAAATTGTCTATACTAGATGAGCTCAACTCTATAAAGAACATGTTGCATAAGAATATGCATACAGTGACAGGAAGTAGATAAGACCTATAAAGAGAAGTGGGAGTTACTCTCAGCAAAATTTGTCAGACTTGAAACAGGCAGAAGAGACGACTGGCAGTTTTTTTGTAGTGGCATTCTGGAAACTGTCTAGTGAACCTTCTGATTCTATAGAAGTGTGTACCTTTAGTTGTTTTAGATTGATTAAGCTATTTATAACTCTGAAGGAGAAGTAGAGTTGTAGAAAACTTACGGCAAATGCTGCCTGCTCCTAGCCATGAAGATACTTTTTCTTCATTAAAGTGCAAATGAATGGCTGAGTGTGGTGGCTCATGCCTGTAGTCCCAGCACTTTGGGAGGCCAATATGGGTGGATCACTTGAGGTCAGTAGTTCAAGACCAGCTTGGCCAACACGGTGAAACCCCATCTCTACTAAAAATACAAAAGTAGCTAGGCATGGTGCCAGGCACCTATAATTCCACTTACTTGGGAGGCTGAGGCATGAGAATCTCTTGAACCCAGTAGGCAGAAGTTGCAGTGAGCCAAGATCTTGCCAGTCTGGAAAACAGAGCAAGGCTCTTGTCTCAAAAAGAAAAAAAAAAAAAAAAAAAAAAAAAGGGAAAAAGCTATTTGAAAAAAAAAAAAAAAAAAAAAAAAAAAAAAAAAAGGGAAAGAGCTAGTTGCATTAAAAAAATTAAAAGAAAAAAATAAAAATGAATGCTGTCTAGTGGAGAATAAAAACTCTTTGTAAGTCAAATTCTCATTTGAATTGACTTATTCATATTCCCATTAATCAGTGAATTAAATAAAATGAGTGACATATGTTTATTTAATATTTACAGAGTCACAGTTTTACCATTTTGAAAATTATACCTTTTCAATGTAATTAATGATCAGAGAAAAAACTTAGAATAAAAAAAAAAAAAGTGTAGGCTGAACTTTGGGAGAATCCCAGAATTTTGGGAGGCTGAGGTAGGCAGAGAGCTTGAGTTCAGGAATTTAACAACAACCTGGGCAATATGGCAAAACCCTGTCCCTATTAAAAAAAAATAAAAATATAAAATAAAAACAAAACAACATCAACAACAAACTAGACAGATGTAGTCGTGTGCTTCTGTGGTCCCAGTTACTCAAGAGACTGAAGTGGAGGATTGCTTGCACCTGAAAGGTAGAGGCTGCAGTGAGTCATGATCATGCCACTACACTCCAGCCTGGTTGACAGATTCAGACTCTATCTCAAAAAAAAAGTTAAAATAATTTTAAATTAATTTTTTTACAAATATAAAAAGGATTTCCAAGATGCTTATAAGTTTACTAAATAATATAAATACTAAAATGGTTCAATAGCAATGCCGGTGTATACAAGTTTAACTATTTCATCAATCAGCATCAAACTTTGTATAAACTTGCATAATTTTCTAATCTTGTATTCAGCACTGGATCTTCCATAATAGTCATGAAATAATTAGTCTTTGTAAATTTAATTTGATGGTCTTTCTTAACTATTAAATTTGAAGATATTCCATATTTGTTCCTTGCTTTTAATCCTTTAATCCCTCCATAAATACATAGCTTATTTTGATTTAGCCATTTGTATTGAAAATTGATTAGATACTTCTTTATCAGTTTGTATTATGACATATACAACACGCATATTGAAATTTAAAACAGCAAGTTGTAATTCTGTCTCTTGTAATTATAACACAACCCAGATAATATACTCTTTGATCCCACTTTCTTCATTGACATTTATGGGTTGAAAGATTATTTACATTGACATGATATTCTTAAAACAAAATTCAATTTTGAGATCATTGACATGTGATTTTGTTACTCATATCAAACTCCATAAAATCATTTTAAAAAGTGTATAAAAATGTTGGTTAATATCTAAGTACTAATTTAAAATCTGTAGCACTAAACCAAGCACCTATTCACAACCAGGCATATATTCTAACTAAACAACATTTTATTTTAATATTTAGAGGCAACAATGATCAGAGGAAAAAAAGTAGAATTAAAAAAAATCTAGGCTGGGCATAGCGACTTGCACCTGTAATTCCAGAACTTTGGGAAGCTGAGGCAATTTTTTAGTTTAGAGTCAATTTTTTTCTTGTTAACATCTTCTTTCTTTAAGCTGATGAATATTAGAGTACTGAGAAGTCTCTTTCCCAATGTATTTTCCAGTAAAATGTATTTTTTCGTCATTTTTAAAGTAAAATTAGATTCAATGCCTAAGTAACCCCCTTAATACTTTTGAATAAAATAACTTTTTTCCATAAAACTTTAAAAACTATTAGTAATCTTTCTTGTGATTATCAGTTCTTTAAATTGTTTTTTAAAGAAGATTTTTGTAAACATGTACTTTGGTTAGAATGAATTATGTCAAAATAATCTATTAAAATACTCACATTAGTTATTCTTTTGCCTCAATGAGACACCAAGAGAGAATTTTCTCAAACTGTCATGGAATTCACATTTAAAAGGTTTACATTTAAAAGTTTTAGATCACTGACATGGAATTTCACATTTAAAAGTTTTGATGGCTTTTATTTTTACTTTTCTATATATAAAAAATTTTACTTAGTACATATTAGTCCATTCTCACACTGCTGTAAGGACATACCTGAGACTGGGTAATTTATAAAGGAAAGAGGTTTAATTGGCTCACACTTCTTCAGGGCTGGGAAGCTTCAGGAAACTTACAATCATGGCGGAAGGTGAAGTGAACACATTCTTCTTCACATGGTGACAGCAAGGAGATGTGCAGAGCAAAAGGGGGACAAGCCCCTTATAAAACCATCAGGTCTGTAAGAACTCACCCAATATCATGAAAACAGATGAGGGAAACTGGAACTACAATCGAAGATGAGATTTAGGAGGGGACACAGCTAAATCGTATCACAGAATATACAAGATACTTTAGTCAAAAAATAATTTTAGCCAAAGTTATCTGCCAGCTATGCAACTATTGGAAAATATGCACAAAATGACATTCTGCAAGAATAGACTTAAATGAATTTTTAAAATTTGGTTTTCAGTAAGAACTTCACACGTTCTCATGAGTAATGAGCTACTGCTATAAAATACAAAGTGCAATGACAAACAATATCCATATCCAAGTTACAAACCAAAGGCCACACTGGTCATGAAATTGTTAAATGGAAAACAAAAACAAAAACTAAAACAGATCTTCCACATAGGGTCTGTAAAGAGTTCTCTCTCTCTCTCTCTCTCTCTCTGTCTTTCTCTCTCTGTCTCTCTCTCACATACACACACACACTTTCTCTTTTTCAATAATATGTGGGAAAGTTTGATTCTGTGTTCACACTGAAATTTCTCAGTCTCAACTCAAAAGCAAGGTCATCTCTACTATGCTCCCTCATACCCTTCACTCCATCTGTGATAGAGAGAAGTTGACCAATTGCTATTCACTGCAGCAGAGTACTTTTATGGAGCAAGGATTGTTCCACTCAAAGTCATCTGTTACTTTGGTTTAGAAACTAACAAATTGTGATTCACAATGTTAGAGCAAAAGCAAAAAATATCATGGTCATGACTCTACTTAAATCTGAATTTTAAGCAATTACAGACTCTGGTGCAATCAGTGCTGACTATGGTTTTAAATCATAGGGAAAAGATTAATGAATAACAAAGATTGAAGTGATTAAAAGGCAAAACAACAAAATCTTGAAAACACTTGGTCTGAGAGGTTCCCTTTTCTATGAAGAGAGAAACATTTTATCAATTCCCATATGGCAAAACTATTGGAACTATAATGTAATTGTATACACACACACACACACAATTATGTAATATGTAAATAGTATACATAATATATAATATATAATATATTATGTATTTACACATAATATGCATTTATATATTGTATATTTACATATATAATATATAATATATATAAATATTTAGCAAAACATAATTAGTTATGTAGAAAAATATCAATGTAAAATAATGTAAAAAATAAAACAGCAGGCTGTGCGCAGTGGCTCACATCTGTAATCCTGGCACTTTGGGAGGTCGAGGCATGTTGTACATCTGAGGTCAGGAGTTCGAGACTAGCCTGGCCAACATGGTGAACTCCTGTCTCTACTAAAAATATGAAAATTAGCCTGGCATGGTGGCAGGTGCCTATAATCCCAGCTACTCTGGAGGCCGAAGCAGGAGAATCACTTGAACCTGAGGGGCGGATGTTGCAGTGAGCCGAGATCACACTACTTCTCTCCAGCCTGAGTGAAAGACTAAAACTCTGTCTCTAAATAAATAAATAAAAGTAAATAAAATAGTGAACTGTGGTCACATTCTAACTATATAATTGACTGTCCAATTTAATTTTTCATGTGGTTTGTGCAATTCGTTCATAGAAGAGAGATGTTAGTATAAACGTTGGTGCTTTTATTCATGTTATCCAAGTAACAGTGGAGATAAACATATTGTGTAGAAATATATTTGAATGCTTAAAATATATATGTTTTTACAAAAATTCAAGTCATTAGTAGATTTGCTCTTAATGGTATTTACCAACGTCATTTTTAATGTTGCCAATATCAAGGTTTATCAAGTAGCAGCACTTTATGTCATTGAAATAGAGTTGAGTTTATAAATCATCTTTGAGCCATCCCTTAAGTAACTTAAAATCTAATTAATCAGTTTGTAATTTTGAAACATAATAAAAAATGGAATTTAGAATATGACCAAGGTTGCTGTCAAGAACAAATATTCTAATTTTTTAATGCAGCCAACATATGATTGGTGTGACACATATGCTTAGTGTTTCCAAACATAATGAACACAGACACAGACACACACACACACACACACACACACACACACACAACATTCTATTATGCATAGCCACAGTTATTTTTTTTTGAAAATTCTCAATATGAAATACTATTTGGAAAAGAATATTAGATATTTTAAAATTTGATAGACTAATAGTTCTGCAATGTTTACTCAAATACGAATTTAATGATATATTGTAAAATACTTTGTAAACTATCAAGTCTGAGTCAAATCTAGTTATTATCAGATGATAGATGCCTCCTATACCTAGTTGATTTTATGAAATATTTTTTGTAATGCATCTAAAACCAATTAGGATTCAAGAAGTGCCTGGAAATAATCCCATAGTTGGATATAATCTTAGAATTCATAACCTATTCAATCAAAACTGCTAAAAAGTCAAATCTATCTATATATTTAGAATAAATGAAGTTAAATATTTGCAAAGTGTGCAGTACGATTCCTTGCACATTAATGCATTTATGTCAAGGATAATTATATCAATTTAAATATTATTAATTTGATTTGTATAAGCTCTGTTTAAGCTTTCCAACCATGCTGGAAATTTTAGCTTTACTAGCCTTCTAGCTTATTAGAAAATCAAATCTTCTATCATTCCACGTTCCCAGGTAATTGCATTCCATCCTCCATGATGGTGAGAACTTGGCTAATATACAATCACTTGTTTCTTAAATGTTCTGTAGTCATTCATTAAAGGAATCTTATTGGAACACGTTTTCATATTGAGCAAAGAGATAGCTGATGTATCTATTTAAAGCGGTATTGTTGGGCAGCATACAAGATCTGACTATAGTTTCTAATAAATGCACTATTATCCTCATGGGACGAGGGTAGGCTAATTTGTAAGACAGCTTGTATCAAACCTTGGGGAAAAATGTTATGCATCTAGTAATTAAATCTTGGCAAGGCAGATAGTTTTTTGATGGGAAAGTTAACATTTAAAATTCAAATTACATTAGCAATTAAGTTGAAAGATGTGTTAAAATATAGTCTGGATTATAACAAAATAATAGGTAACATTGTTGTGATTTTGAAACACAAGAGATTCAGAATTAACCTCCAAATTCAGTTTAAACGAAATGGCTTAATCAGCTCAATGAATCTTCTAAAAAAATACAACTTGCATAATGGCCAAATACTGATTCATGAACAAACGTTCGTAAACTTCAATAATCTCTGAAATCAAACTTGTTTACTCAGGAAAGAGTCTTACTCATCAGTGGTTATACACTATTAATGGCAATGTTTAAATTAATTCAGAGTCTCTTACAATCAGTATACAATTTGTATATTAAAGGAACATAGCTTTGAACTATTTAATGTACGTGTGTGTGATAAAGTGGCACCACCTAACTTTAAGGGCTATATTTCCAGATTTTGCTGTAAGAAAATTTGCAGAAAAGGAATATGAGGCCAACAGAAACAAAAAGTGTCAGCAAGATTGAAGATGTGAATACATTTATGCAAACTATATAGGCAATTTTATTTACTAAAATGAAGGAATAAATATAAGTACTAAATACAAATAAAAAATTATGATACTTATGTCAATTTTACAGTAGTGATTTTTAATTACCTTTCTTTAAGTTTTTTGTTTTTGTTTTTGTTTTTGTTTTTTTTGAGACAGAGTCTCACTCTGTTTCCCAGGCTGGAGTGCAATGGCGTGATCTCAGCTCACTGCAACCTCCGCCTCCTGGGTTCAAGCGATTCTCCTGCCTCAGCCTGCCAAGTAGCTGGGATTACAGGCGTCCGCCACTACACTCGGCTAATTTGTTTTTGTACTTTTAGTAGAGACAGGGTTTCACCATATTAGTCAGGCTGGTCTCGAACTCCTGACCTCAGGTGATCCACTCGCCTCGGCCTCCCAAAGTACTGAAATTACAGGCGTGAGCCACCGCGCCCGGCCACCTTTCTCAAAGTTTTGAAAGAATATTGCTCCCTACTATATAAAAATATGTGCTCACATTAGTTTTGCTTTAATATTGGTACTTAAAAGTATGCTAAGAATTTTATGTATGTTTGGCATCAGCTAAAATAATTAATTCCCTTCTAACATTACCTCATTCTGATCAATAGACTTTATAATTCTTGTCTCTAGAGGCACAAATTGGTTTTAAAATGTGACATGTTTTTATCTACTTTCATTTAACAAATACAGCATCGCTGAAGAAGTTCTAAAGTATCAACTCTGAATTTTGATATGTCTCCTTTCTCCTCAGCCTCTTTATTTCATTTCCTTTGTTGCCCACAAAGTATTTGTGCCACTAACACTAGATAGTGGGGCAGGTTAGAGAGTTCGTTCCATTTTCTTAGAATACAGTGTGCTTGTATCATTCGAATAATGGCTTAATGGAGAAAGCATTGAACTGGGGACAGAAAACTTCCATCCAAACCCAGCTCTTCTCTTATATTCTTTCTGGATTTATGATTCTGTTAATAAGACTGATTAAAAACTAAAATAAGATTCCACTTTACTACAAATGTGAGTGTTTAGTGTGTGCAAAGACATGGGAATATATCAATCTAAAGTTTTGTATGCAAAGATAAACACCCACTGAAGCAGTAATGTTAAAACAAGGCTTCACAGATGGCTGTGTGCTGTAGTGGCAGCAAAGCGTTATGAGCTTTCCCCGTTTGCTTTTCATGGTCTTGAGCTTACACATCTGGTTGGATGAAATGCATGACAGAAGATGTTTGAAGGACTATACTTCAGAGAGAATTTGATCAATAGACAGTTCAAGAATATTTTTAATACTTTCAATATTTAAATTTTCATTCATCAATTTTACTTCAAAGAACATAGTTTTCATCTTAATTTTTTACAGCAAACTGCCATAATTGTTTATTTATATTGAAAAGGAAGCTTCATCTGACCATGATATACTTTCAAACTTTTGTTTTATGTCATTCTTAGTAGCTAAAAATACAACACATATTTGATATATATAAGAATCATTTTAATGATATATGCCTACCTATATAAATTAACATGATGATTCAAAGTGTCATTATAATGCCATGATTTGCAAATGTGATTCATTATAAACTATGTTGAGTGTTATCATTCTGTTTACTTCTAATCATTCTCAATGAATCAGTCCAGTGTATTTATACTGTATATCATAGCTTTCTCAGAAATTTCTATCCGATTAGTCTTCTGTAAGTTTGTTTTCTTAGGAAATTTTGCTGAATGAGAACTATGTCTTTAGCTTACATAGTGTTAAAATTTAAATCAAAGTAAGGAACAAAGATGGCAGAAGAACTCTGTCTCCTACTGTATTTCCAAAAATGTTTCTGAGAAATATTATTCTATGAGATGTGTTCTGAGGTCAAATAATTTTGGAAACTATTGAATCTCTTTAGTGATGCAGCGATGCATATTTTTGTGCACCAACAAGAAGACTGGAGAAGCGGAATTAATGCAATTTCCATTTAGATATTCTCTAATCTTCAGAGTTTATATATTTTGCAGTGAAATAAAATAATAAACACTTTAAATACAATGGAGAATAATTTACCTTAAAGACATAATTATTAATAAGCTCTCTATTTCTCTTTATTAATTTCCATTTAGTTCACTTATGTTTTAACTACATTAAACTTGTTGCCAGAGTATTAACAGAAACTGTTTTCAGCCCCTAAGGTTGGCATATATCTTTGCAATATTCAAGGTAGCAACACTAGTGTGACTGAAATGCAGTGAGTGAAGGCAGGGGGATGAGGTCAGAGGCTTAGCAGGATGCCAGATCACGTTGGATTTGTAAGGCTTATTATGGTATGGAATTTTGAATACTAGGAGGAGTCATGGAAGGGTTTCACACAAAAAAAGTCTCCTTAAACTTTGAAAGAGTTGTTGCGACTATATTTTAGCGTTTGAATGGATAATGGGTCATTATTATCCATATGGATCATATGGATAGTGTTCAATTATCCATTCAAACACTAAAATATAGCAGTGGTCTATTCATGACATTCTCTGCTTAACTACCTACTTTTTTGGGAGATACTCAATATATGTTATATTTGTTAAGAAGGTGAACATGGAAGTATTTGTTTTGTAAATAGAAAATTTTAAGGGTTTAATGAGGTAATATTTGTGAAGCACTTAACAGCATGATCTGGTTCAAAGGGAATGCTAACTATAAGTATGGCCTGGATACTTGTAAATCATCTTTTTCTGTGTGTAAGTATGATAATGTAATGCCAAGCAGTTTGTTAAAACATAGATTCTCAATTGCCAACCTTTATTGGGCCCTTGGAACAGTTCAACAATCAAATTATATTTCCTTATTATTATTCCTTATTATTTCCTTCAACCACTCTTCTTGCTTTCTTAATTCTCCTAAAAACATTTACCTTTTCTTTCAACTTATATCCTTACCATTTATTGTGGTAAAAAAAGGTTTGTAGTAATTGTTGACCAATACTAAACACTTATTTTGCTAGGAGTCTTTAAAGTACATTTTATTAGTCTTCTTTTTTGTTGTTGTTGTTTTGTTTTGTTTTGTTTTGTTTTGAGACGGAGTCTCGCTCTGTCCCCCTGGCTGGAGTGCAGTGGCGCGATCTCGGCTCACTGCAAGCTCCGCCTCCCGGATTCCTGCCATTCTCCTGCCTCAGCCTCCCAAGTAGCTGGGACTACAGGCACCCACCACTGCGCCCGGCTAATTTTTTGTATTTTTAGTAGAGACGGGGTTTCACCGTGGTCTCGATCTCCTGACCTTGTGATCCGCCCGCCTCGGCCTCCCAAAGTGCTGAGATTACAGGCGTGAGCCACCGCGCCCGGCTTATTAGTCTTCTTAACAACTAACCTGATCGGGTTATATTTTTTTAATGCTATTCAATAAAATGAGGAAATTGACACACAGAAAGGTGTAAGTAACTTTCCCACAGTTACACAGCTACTAAGAGGCAAAGCAGGAAATTCAGATTCAGACTCAGCCTGACCAAAGGGTTTGACTCTTAATCATTCTCAATACCAATTTGAAAATCCTCTCAGCATCAGCACTTACTGCAGGGATCCTACTTTCAGCAAAGTCCAATCTGTCTTCATATTTCCTGGATTTTGATTCTTCTATTATTCATCTTCTGTTTCTCCAGCTCTCCCATGCTAATGGCTCATCTTGTGAATATTCAAGCATGTTCTAGTATTTTGCATATCTGCAAGTCTTTTCTGGTAGCAATTATTATCAGAGATAATAATTTCTGTTTTCTTTTGAAATGAATTTTTGATTTTCCAATTAATAATAAATACATTCATAATTTAATGTTTATTCTCCCAGATCTCTCTGTCTTCCTCTCTCTCTCTCTCTCTATATATATATATGTGTGTGTGTGTGTGTGCGCACGTGCATGTTATATATATAAATATAATAAGTGTGTTATGTATACATAAACAAGCCTTATTTAATTATTGTTTATATATAAATATAGGTAAATGTTAGGAAATATTTAATGTTTAGGGTTTAATTTACAAATACACACACTTGAAGGGTATGATATTCCACATAGCATGGTCTTTTATAATTATACTTTAAGTTATTGGATACTTAAAGTATAATTATGCTTTAAGTTATTGGATATGTGCAGAACTTGGAGGTTTGTTTCATAGGTATACATGTGCCATGGTGGTTTGCTGCACCCATCAACCCGTCATCTACATTAGATATTTCTCCTAATGCTATTCATCCCCTTGCCTCCTATTCCCTGACAGGCCCCAGTGTGTGATGTTCCCCTCCCTGTGTCCATGTGTTCTCATTGTTCAATTCCCACTTATGAGTGAGAACATGAGGTGTTTGTTTTTCTCTTCCTGAGTTAGTTTGCTGAGAATGATGGTTTCCAGCTTCATCCTTGTCCCTGCAAAGGACAGAGACTCGTTCTATGTCTATGTATTCATATGTGGCTATATAAATCCATACATATCCGTTTAGTTATAAAACTTGTTTTGGTAATTCTTAGTTATTAGCCTTGCCATATGAGTTTAAGAATAAGATTCTCAGTTTTTATGAAAAAAGTCCAATTTTGATTTTTATTTTGGGTGCCTTGGATTGAAATGTGTAGGTTAATTTAGAGACATTTAACAACCTGACAATATTGAGTCTTTCTGCTCACAAGCATATTATATCTCCCCAAGGGGTTGTGTGTGCTTTATGTCTTTTATAAGGGTTTATTATCATTTTCTTTGTTGAGGCCTTATATATATATATATATTTTTTAATTTCTGGCCTTCACTACTTTCTTCTATTTTACACCATCTCAGAGAAGCATGTAAAAAATATTACTATCACATTTTTATAGCACTTTTAGATATTATCCAAATAGATAGCGCACTATAGCATTAAAACCAGAAGTTTGAAGGCTCTGCAAACCACATCAGGCTGGCTTTTGCTTGAACTACTCTATAGAAACTGCCCTTGATAACTCCAATAATGACCTCCATGTTGTGAACATAGTTGTTAATATTCATTCAACTTATTAGTCTCTCCAGTACCATTTAATAAAGATATCACCTAGATTTTGTAAACACTTCCTCCATTTGTTTTTCAAGACACTTTATTCCCTGTCTACCTGAAAAAATATATGTATATCTCTACTACTCCTTCTCAACCACTTGCCCTATATTATCTTCCTATCTGGCCTCTAAATATTAGAATTTCTGAGAACTCAGGTCTCAGTGCTATTTTTTTTTTTTATTTAACTATAGTCTTTACCAAGTTCTCTCTCCTATCACCATGCTTTGCTTGTCTTCTACAGTCCTATGATTCTCAAATTTATCTCTTTAGTGTCATTGTCTTCTTCTTCCCCATATTTACTTAAATATATCACTCTATCTCAAATTAAATGTATCTGAAGTAAATTCATCATCACATCACCACATTTAAATTTCTTCCACAATTTCCTCTTTTTCTTTATCTCAGATAATTTGACTTCATGCTTTATATTGTCTGTTGATAGCACTGTTTCCATTCTTTTCTGTGTGGTAGGGGCTAGAAACCTATATATTACAGTGATGGTTGATTTTGCATGTCAACTTAACCATGCCCTGGGCTGCTCAGATACTTGGACAAACATTATTCTGGGTGTTTCTGTGAGGGTGTTTTTAAGTGAAATTAACATTTAAAGTGGTAGACTGAGTAAAACAGATGGCCTTTCCTAATGTGGGTGGGCATCATTTAATCAGTTGAAGGCATGAATAATAGAACAAAAAGTTTGACATCCCTGAGTAAGGAACAGTAACCCCTGGCTAACAGCCTTCAGACTGGAATATTGGCCTTTCTTCTGCCTTTAGACTTAAACTAAATTATCAGCTCTATGTTAGTCTGTTCTCTTGATGTTAATAAAAAAATACCCGAGACTGGGTAATTTATAAAGGAAGAAAGATTAATGGACTCACACTTCCACATGGCTGGAGAGGCCTTATAATCATGTCTGAAGGCAAAGGAAAAGCAAAATCACATCTTCCATGGTGGCAGGCAAGAGGGCTTGTGCAGGGGAACTCCCATCTATAAAACAATCAGATCTCATGAGACTTACTCACTCTCATGAGAATAGCACAGGAAAGACCTGCCCCCATGATTCAATTACCCCCAACTGGGTCCCTCCAAAGACAAAATGAGAATTATGGGAGCTACAATTCAATATGAAATTTGGGTGGGGACACAGCCAAACCATATCAAGCTCTTTCTGGGTCCCAAGACCACTGACCTTTAGACTGGAACTACATCAGCATTCCTGGTTCTCAGGTCTTCAGACTCAGACTGAGACTAAACCATCAGCTATCCTGGGTCTCCAGTTTGCTAACTCACCTTACAGATCTTGAGATTTGCTGGCCTCCATAACTGGAGGAGCCAATTCCTTAGAGTAACTAAAAAATATCTCCTATTGCTTTTGTTTTCCTGGGGAACTCTGACTAATACAAGCATATTTTCCAGACTGTCTTTCATCAGGATGATTTTTTATTAAATGAGATGCATGTGAAGGAATATTTGAAATGTGAAAACAGAAACATCATGTTTTCCAGCAGCAGCTAAATCAGGTAGATGAGTGTAGAAATAAACAGAAACCACCCAATGAGAAGCAAAAGTTGTTTATGGAGTCAGAAATTATCACTTGTATTTGGCAGAGACTTAAAGGCAGGCAGTGGAGTGTGAAGCTTTAGGGTGGAAAAGGGGGAAGGCTTCAGTTATGCCTGATTGGAGGCTGTTGGCATGGAGAAGATGTAGATAAGCTAACTAGAACCAGGACATCCAATGTGATTGGTTATGTGTGCGTATTTGACTTTCTTCATTTGGTTCTAAGTTGCAAGCAGACGCAAATTTAAGGAAGCTGTCAGTCAATGAAGTCCTGACTGTTTTTCAGCTGGTTGCTATGGGGTTGTTTTTTGACTTTCTGGACTGGTTGCTGTAGAGGTGGGTCAGAGCTCTACTTTCTTGTATGGTCTGGCTATTGTGTTTGTATATTCTGCCTCTTAGTCACTCCTTTTGGTCATTCTCTTACTTTCAAGAGGTTAGCCAATTCAAGGAAAGCTGGAAATCCAGCTCTTTACCACTCAGAGATTATTCAGTAAACTTCATATAAAACTGTATCACAAAATCTTCTTGACCTTTTTGTTGTATTATCACAGTGATTTTCTGTCTAGAGAGCAGATGTGCAGAAGCTTTTAAAAATCTACATAGCATGCAGCATCATGCCACTCTTACAAAGCCAGAATAATTAATAGTTCCTATAAGATATTTTGGAACCAGGAACCCCAATTGCCAAATCAAGGCCAAAATAACAAATTTGATAGACCGTGAAAATAAACCTTAAAGAGCCAAATAGCTTATACCTTAAAACAATATATAAATAGTTCCAACTTGCTTGTTTCTTTGATCCAAGTACAAGAAGTATGAGCAATGGCACACACACCAGGATGACTAAAAGACAAAACAAACAAACAAACAAACAAACAAAAAAACTAGGTTAATATCATCGTCTATCACTACACATGCCAATAAGTTGAGATTGATCTGTATTTCTACCTAGGACAAAGGCAATATCATCAATAACTTCTGCCAGAGTGACTGTCTTAGTCCATTCAGGCTACTGTAGTAAAATAACATAAATTGGGTGGCTTATAAACAACAGAAATGTATTTTTTTTTTTCAGTTCTAGAAGCTGAGAAATTCAAGATCAAGGTGCCAGCAGACTCCATATCTGGAGAAAGCCTGTTTCTCATAGATGACATCTTCTATGTGTCCTCATATTGTTGAATTAGTGAGCAAGCTCCCTTGGGACTCTTTTATAAAGCCACTTATTCATTAGAACAGAAGCCTCTGACCTAATCATCTCCCCCAATTCCCATCTCTCAATACCACCACATTAGGGATTAGGTTTCAATATAGGGAATTTCTGGGGACACAAACATTCAGGCTATAGCATTAACTGTTGGTTCTTTTACAGCCTTTTCTACCTACATGATTGCCGCCAATGGAAACAATGCTCTGATTGTGTAAACAATGAAGCAGTAATTCCTCCAGATAATGTGCCTGTATAATCAGCAGTTACTGTACTTTGGAGCTCATATCTGAGTCAGTATTTCCAGCCCTAGCAATTTATAGTACTAGCTGGGTTATGTATTTGGATCTCTGTCAGCCTCTTTTAGGGTTTTGGTCAATTGCCTCATAAAGGTTGTTGAATTCAACTTTAGAATTACCTAGGATCTAATGAATACAGCAAAATACTACCTAATGGGTGGATTGAACAACAGAAATTTATGTTCTCATAATCCTGGAGGCTAGGAGTTTAAGATTGAGATGTTGGCAAGGTTGGTTTCTTCTGAGAGCCTCTCTCCTTGGCTTATAAGTAGTCCTCTTTTCTCTGGGTCTCCACATGATCTTTCCTCTGTGTGTCTGTGTCTTGATCCCCTCTTCTCATAACGACATTGGTTATATTGGCCTAGGGCTCACCCTAATGACCTCATTAAACCTTAATTACGCATTTAAAAGCACTGTCTACAAATACAGTCAAATTTTGGCATACTGGGGATTAGGACCTAAACATTTGAACGGATGGAGAGAGCACAGTTAAGTCATTACTACCCAAGTGAGAACAAACAAAAGCTATTTATTCAGAATATGCTATACAGCAAGGGAGTTGTGAACAAGCACTTGTGTTTGGCCTAGACTCAAAAGCAGACGGAGGAGTGGGAAAGCTTTATAGTGAAAGAAAAGGGAAGACCCTGATTGGAGGTTGGAATGAAAAAGTCATAGTCTTATTTGGAACTCTGAAGTTTTATAGTTTTGGGTTTTTTTTTTTTTTTTTAATCCTTTAAGTTCTAGGGTACATGTGCACAATGTGCAGGTTTGTTACATAGGTATAATGTGCCATGTTGGTTTGCTGCACCCATTAACTCATCATTTACAATAGGTATTCCTCCTGGTACTATCCTTTCCCCATCCCCCCAACCCACGACAGGCCCCAGGGTGTGATGTTCCCCACCCTGTGTCCAAGTGTTCTCATTGTTCAGTTACCACCTATGAGTGAGAACATATGATGTTTGGTTTTCTGTGCTTGTGATAGTTTGCTCAGAAAGATGGTTTCCAGTTGCAGCCATGTCTCTACAAAGGACATGAACTAATCCTTTTTTATGGCTACATAGTATTCCATGGTATATATGTGCCACATTTTCTTAATCTAGTCTATCATTGATGGACATTTGGGTTGGTTCCAAATCCTTGCTATTATGAAGAGTGCCACAATAAACATATGTGTTCATGTGTCTTTATAGTAGCATGATTTGTAATCCTTTGGGTATATCCCCAGTAATGGGATGGCTGGGTCAAATGGCATTTCTAATTCTAGATCCTTGGGGAATCACCACACTGTCTTCCACAATGGTTGAACTAGTTTACACTCCTACCAACAGTGTAAAAGTGTTCCTATTTCTCCACATCCTCTCCAGCACCTGTTGTTTCCTGACTTTTTAATGATCGCCATTCTAACTGGTGTGAGATGGTATCTCATTGTGGTTTTGATTTGCAGTTTTCTGATGACAAGTGATGATGAGCATCTTTTCATATGTCTGTTGGCTGCATGAATGTCTTCTTTTGAGAAATGTCTATTCACATCTTTTGCCCACTTTTTTATTTTTATTTTTTTCTTGTAAATTTGTTTAGGTTCTTTCTAGATTCTGAACATTAACCCTTTGTTAGATTAGTAGATTGCAAAACTTTTCTCCCATTCTGTAGGTTGCCCGTTCACTTTGATAGTAGTTTCTTTTGCTGTGCAGAGGCTCTTAAGCTTAATTAGATCCCATTTGTCTATTTTGGCTTTTGTTGCCATTGCTTTTGGCGTTTTAGTCATGAAGTTCTTGCCCATGCCTATGTCCTGAATGGTATTGCCTAGGTTTTCTTCTAGGGTTTTTATGATTTTTGATCTAACATTTAAGTCTTTAATCCATCTTGAATTGATTTTTGTGTAAGGTGTTAGGAAGGGATCCAGTTTCAGCTTTCTACATATGGCTAGCCAGTTTTCCCAGCACCGTTTATTAAATAAGGAATCCTTTCCCCATTTCTTGTTTTTGTCAGGTTTGTCAATGATCAAATGGTTGTAGATGTGTGGTGTTATTTCTGAGGCCTCTGTTCTGTTCCATTGGTCTGTATCTCTGTTTTGGTACCAGTACCATGCTGCTTTGCTTACTGTAGCCTTGTTGTATAGTTTGAAGTCAGGTAGTGTGATGCTTCCAGCTTTGTTCTTTTTGCTTAGGATTGTCTTGGAAATGCAGGCTCATTTTTGGTTCCTTACAAACTTTAAAGTATTTTTTTTTTTTTCAATTCTATGAAGAAAGTCATTGGTAGCTTGATGGGGATGGCACTGAATCTATAAATTATCTTGGGCAGTATGGCCATTTTCATGATATTGATTCTTCCTATCCATGAACATGGAGTGTTCTTTCATTTGTTTGTGTCCTCTTTTATTTAGTTGAGCAGTAGTTTGTAGGTCTCCATGAAGAGATCCTTCACATCACTTGTAAGTTGGATTCCTAGGTATTTTATTCTCTTTGTAGTAATTGTGAATGGGAGTTCACTCATTATTTGGCTCTCTGTTTGTCTGTTATTGGTGTAGAGGAAGGCTTGTGATTTTTGCACATTGATTTTATTTTTGCTGAAGTTGCTTATCAGCTTTGGGAGATTTGGGGCTGAGACAATGGGGTTTTCTAAATATACAATCATGTCATCTGCAAACAGAGACAATTTGACTTCCTTTCTTCCTATTTGAATACCCTTTATTTCTTGCTCTTGCCTGATTGCCCTAGCCAGGACTTCCAACACTGTGTTGAATAGGAGTGGTGAGAGAGGGCATCCCTGTCTTGTGCCAGTTTTCAAAGGGAATGCTTCCAGTTTTTGCCCATTCAGTATGATATTGGCTGTGGGTCTGTCATACATAGCTCTGATTATTTTGAGATATGTTCCATCAATACCGAATTTTGCGAGTTTTTAGCATGAAGGGCTGTTGAATTTTGTTGAAGACCTTTTCTGCATCTGTTGAGATAATCATGTGGTTTTTGTCATTGGTTCTGTTTCTGTGATGGATTACGTTTATTGATTTACATATGTTGAACTAGCCTTGCATCTCAGGGATGAAGCCCACTTGATTGTGGTAGATAAGCTTTTTGATGTGCTGCTGCTGGATTCAGTTTGCCAGTATTTTATTGAGGATTTTCGCATCAATGTTCATCAGGGATATTGGTCTAAGATTCTCTTTTTTTGTTGTGTCTCTGCCAAACTGTGGTATCAGAATGATGCTGGCCTCGTAAACATGAGTTTGGGAGGATTCCTTCTTTTTCTATTGATTGGAATAGTTTCAGAAGGAATGGTATCAGCTCCTCTTGGTACCTCTGGTAGAATTCGGCTGTGAGTCCATCTGGTCCTGGACTTTTTTTGGTTGATTGGGTATTAATTATTGCCTCAATTTCAGAGTCTGTTATTGGTCTATTCAGAGATTCAACTTCTTCCTGGTTTAGTCTTGGGAGGGTGTATGTGTCCAGGAATTTATCCATTCCTTCTATATTTTCTAGTTTATTTGCATAGAGGTGTTTATAGTATTCTCTGATGGTAGTTTGTATTTCTGTAGGATCAGTGTTGTTCATTATAATCCTAAATACTTATTTTCTATTTAATACTGGCAATAAATTACACACAAATAGAACTTAGCAATCTTTTAAAGCAGCTAATATTAGTAACTTTTATTTTTTTAATTAAAAACAAAATTTATCCATTTTTATTTTTTCATTATTAGCAAATCTATAAAATTGACAATTGCAAAGTTAAAATTAAGGAAGCAATTACAATTAATATATTGTAGAGAAATTTTTAAAGATCCCAAATCAAACTTCATTAAAAAAGAAGATATATAGAAACTTCAGAAAACAGAAGTAGAGATTATACCCTTTAGTTTATCTAAAAATATACTTGCCATATATATATTACTTTGTTGTTGGTAATGTTTACTCTAAAGCTTTTTAGTATATATCCATCTAGGGAATGTGGGAAAGGGAAGCATTAGAATCATTTCTAATCTCTCTTATTTGTCAGATCTGTGCTCCAGGACAGCAAAGATGAGAAAATATTCCTGATTGTCCTGCTGTGAAATCTAGGCTGCTTTGCTGGAATTTTCACCTTTTCCCCTTTAAATGTAAAGCAATATTTATACATAGCGTGATAAAACAGTGACAAACGTGATATTACATTGCTTCTTGAACTAACAATGCATCAGGGACTGTAGCTGTAATACTTAATGTTTTGATCTAATCTTGAAGAAAGGCTAAGTCAGAACAAGAAGAATTAGACATAATTAATTCACCAGACCATGGCAGAACAAAGCAAGTATTCTAACATCATGTACCATAATATGGATATCAAACAATTTTGGATCAAAGAAAAATATTATGACTTGAGATCATTCAGATTGAACAGAAATATGAAGGCTTTAAAATATGTCCCAGAGTAAGTATAGACTCTCTTGTGTGTAGAGTTATAATACTGGTTATAATCTTGAGATCTTTATTTTAATTTTTAAAAATTTGTTAAGCATATGATTATATATAGTTTATCAATTAGTTGAGTTCATTAGTTTTAAATTAAAATATAAAACACCACCTTTTAAAGTAGTTAAAGCATTTGTATTTCATTTTTATACATTTTCTATAATAACAGCAATAGAAATAATAATAATTTACATATGTAGAGTATTTAATAAATGCCTAGTATAATTATAAGCATTTTAATATGTATTATCCACATCACATAGTAACTTACACAGAGTTAACAAATTCCCTTCTAGTTTCAAAGAATTTACATCACCAAACAGATCTTATGAATTAGGTTAATGAAAGATGTTTTAAAAATCAAGATGTTCTATATATTACTGATGAAATGAAAGGTTAGTGCATCAGTTGCTTCTTATACGGGCTCCTAATGAGATAAATCTATCTTTCAATCAGCATTTGTGGGCACCTGTTGATTACTGCTCCCGGCTCTGGCACCCAGCCCACAAATTCATACCAACATTGTTTGCCCACATTGAGCAGTGTGCATAAAATGAAGAGGAAATAGATCCTGCCTTGACTTTAATATTTATGCTGCTCATAGCGATCTCCCTATTCACTTAAAACTCTGAACAAAGGGTCCTATGTGCATACTAGAACTTGAATGTTTCGTTTCATGTAGTCTGACTTTGGGGATTGGGCTTTCTGTTAGTTATACCTCTCTGGTTTTGTCAGATTCTAATGAGGCCACACTGTATCTTCTTTCTTGCCTAGTGTTCCAATTAATCCCAGAATCCCGAATGCTGAACATAACACAGACCTTTATATTTCACTCATTTATTCATTCAGTTATTGAAAAACATTTATGAAGCATTTTCTATATAACTCATGTCATGATAAATGTGGCAAATACAATGATGATAACATAGGCATTGCCTCTTAAAGCCATTTCCTTTAAGAAATAAATGCCTGTTTATTTCCCTCTTGCCTGGAGAACATTAATTTCTATAAAATTTCCTATCCTGAACTCTATGGCATTCTTTGTTTATTTCCTGATCAGAGATCATAAGGTATCATGGATCAAAGAGTTTTAAAAGAACTGAATAAGTAAATTTCAGTAAAGTCATGCACACTGTCCATTGTGCCACAAAAAATACAGATTATTCATTTTTATTTCTACTGTAAAGGAGATCTAAATAAAACAAATTATTTAATTTATTACTGTTTTTCTTAAAGGAGAGAGTGATTGTATTAACTATCATATTAAAAATTTTTAGGCAATCTAGTTTATTTTTCTAGAAAAATATGTTTATTGGAGTTATTTAAAGAGAAAAATATGGGGCTTCATATTTTTAAATGTAAGCACAAGGAGCAAAAACTATGCAGACCAAATGGCCCTAAAAACTTTTGACTGTACCTAAATACTGTACATACATGATGGCCTTTAAAATTCAGTGGAAATGTATGTTGTCTTTCCACATTCCTTTTCATATATGAATTGAGGTGTAAAGCAGTTAACTAACTTGACTGAGGTTAACTAAATGATTTTGTCAAGATGGCAGGTATATTTTATTACAAGAAAAAAATGAAACATGAGAACAGAGAGTATGAATCCAGTTTAATTATTGGAATGATTAAAAAATTATGTTTTTATAAGCTTCTTTAATAATAATAACTGTTGACATTTAAGCCAGGGGTTCACCAGCATTTCTGTTAAGGTCTAGATAGATATTTTAAACTCGTTGAGCCATGCAATCTTTGACATAATCCTGATCTTGTAGCTTAGAAGTCATAGACAATATTTGAACTAATGTGCATTATTGTGTTCTGAAAAACTGCTATGTACAAAGACAGGTGATGGGCTGAATTTGGAGGCCCATGGGCCATAGTTGGCTGACTCCTACTTTGGAGTTGGGTCAAATAGTATGTGAATTTAGAGTTTGATAGACACTGAGAAATTGCTCTCTCTAGAAATTTCACCAATTGGCTACCAAGCAAAATAATTGGCAATATCTTCCCATTTAAAATACTGACAAATGGTAAGCTCATTGTTGATGATCTCATTATATTAACCTTAATTTCTTTATAAAAACAAAATCCTGACATGGATTTTAATGACTTTTTTATCTTATTTTACTTTTTATTTATCATTATTATTTTTTGAGACGGAGTCTCACTCTGTCGCCCAGGCTGTCGCACAATCTCGGCTCACTGCAACCTCTGCCTCCTGGGTTCACACCATTCTCCTGCCTCAGCCTCCCGAGTAGCTTGCACTACAGGCACCCGCCACCATGCCCCGCTATTTTTTTCGTATTTTCAGTAGAGACGGAGTTTCACCATGTTAGCCAGGATGGTCTCCATCTCCTGACTTCATGATTCGCCCGCTTTGGCCTCCCAAAGTGCTGGGATTACAAGCGTGAGCCACCGCGCCCAGCCGGATTTTAATGATTTATTATAGGATACAATCCCAAGGTTGAGACAAAAATAAATAAATAAATAACAACAAAAATATGAGACAGGTAGGGAAATGTAAAAAGCAAACAAAAGATAATTTTTCTTCATCACTTTGAGCTGATATAACTAAGTAACATAAACTGCATGGCTTCTAAACAACAGAAAATTATTTCTCCTTGTTCTAGAGGTTGGACGTCCAAGATCAAAATGCCAGCATTGTTGGGTTCTAGTGAGGGTCTCCTTCCTCATTCACAGACAGCATTCTCACTGTGTCCTCCCATGATGGAAAGATCAAGGGAGCTCTCTGGGATTTCTTTCATAAAAGCATTAATCCCATTCATGAGGGCTGTAATGATTATTACATCATGATTTAATAATGAAAGCCCAACACTTAATACCTTCATCTTGGGGATTATGATATTGGCATGTTAATTTTAGGTGAACACAAACATTCAGCCTATAATAATGTGTTATCAGGCTGGTTGATATTTCATAAAGAACGTATGTTTCATGCTTCGAAGACAACTCTGAGGGGAATGTATATAAGAAATTATTGCTTCGGGGGAGTAATAGAAAGATAATTTATTAATCAACTTCCTCTAGTGTCTTGTATTTCATCTGTCAAAATTTGTTCCAGGAGATTTTAGTCCTCCTGTACTTCTGAATTGTATCACGTAGTATCTTAAGCAGCTTCTGGGAAGCCAGATCTTTCTTCATATTCTTTGGTAATTCATCTGAACCCAGAGACTCCAGATATTTGCTTTAGGTGATACACACATATAGACCTCAACAGAGTGGGTTACTTACACAGAATTATGAGGAAGTAAGCATCCAAAAGGCAGGACATCATGAGGTTGAGATAATTTTAGGTAAAGCATAAAATGTGTCACTCCTTGCAACATTCACAATTGCTTGAAATGTCCTTTCATTACACCAAGATCCATACTTTTTATTTTTATTTTTATTTTTTTAAGCATAACAAGCCCCCAAGAGGAAATCTAAAGCCTAATCAATCATAATATCCACTTCAAGATGGTGGCTAATTTTGATCTTCTAGAGAACGTAAAACGGTTAAAAAAGTCATCTATAATCCTTGCTTCTGCATCTCCTCTTGAGTAATTAATTGATATTTCTTATCTTTCTCCTGAATCATCCATTCTATATTTCTGAAAACTTGCAAAAGACTTTAGCTTGTCTCAGAGTTTGCCAAGAAAAAAAACCCTAGAACTTTGTTTCTTAAGGGTCTGGACTTTAATTAACATGCTGTTATTGGTTTGTTATTATTGAAATTTCCATAAAGAATTTTCAAAGAACATGGAATAATGAGTGAATTCTCTCTATGTGTAAATAAATTTCCCCAATTGATTGGTTAATGTCTTAGTCTGTTTTGTGCTGCTATAACAGAATAGTCGAGACTAGGTAATTTATAATGAATGGAAATATATTCGCTCATAGTTCAGGAGACTGTGAAGTTCAATATCAAGACACTGAAATCTGTCAAGGGCCTTGTTGCTGGGCCATAACATGGCAGAAGGCAAGAGGGTGAGAGACGCAAGAGGGGGTCAAAGTTACTTTTTTACAATGGAACCCATTCCTCTCAGGAGGGTAGAGCCCTCATAGCCTAATCAACTCTTAAAACTCCTACCTCTTAATGCTGTTACAACAGCAATTAAATTTCAACACAACAAACATTCAAACCATAGTAGATAACATCAATCATAGATCCTCATTATAAGCAGGACACCCAGCCTTCACAGTAAATACATTTTGTCTGCTTATCAATATCATTTGAACCTAGTTGGTCAGATTATAGTTATAAATTCTATTTCAGTGAAATTTTTTTCTATGTTCCCCTTGGAGAAATGTTGCTCCTAACAATCAGAAACATAGACCGAGTTTACGAGGAGAGAATTCGACAATACGACCATTTTGAAATATAAATTATTTCTACTATCACCCTTATTTTCTTAATTCATATTAAGTCACAATCCCATTATGTTGGCCATTGTTTCAACATATGTGCTGTTAGCAGAAGGACAGTGTTTCAGCCTTGAAAGTATAGTGCTTGGGCCGATGCCTCAGTAACATTTTCAGCCATTCAGTTAGTAGTTTTTAAAAACTGATCCTAGGTTATTGCACATGGCACAACCAGCGAATCCAATAGTTGTGAGCCTGTTGAACTAACTCCTTTGCCATAAAATGAGCTTCTTAATTTCAGACAATGTTGTATGGATTATCATGTTGATGGATGTGTTATTTTGTAACCCTTAACTACAGCTGTTTAGGGAGGTCCCAGGTATAGAAAATCAAACCCATATCTATGCAGTTTATCAAATCTGCTATGGATGAATGACTTTCATTTTGTGTCAATGCATTTAATTGTAATAGGTGTTTGCCTGGTCTCCCTGAGTAAAAGTGTGATAGCAAAGACAGCATCCAGTTATACTGGCAAGTCAGACCATAGACTTGTGGAAATAACTAGATCAGTCTGGATGAGAAGTCATCTGTATTATTGGGCCTGTGTATAACCTCCTTATCTGCCACCATGACATTTATGGCTTTTCTGTGCTAACACTGGGGTGATCTGAAGAGAAACTGTATGACTTTTAAAAGGTATATCATCTGTTCTATTGAAAGGTGTGATCAATTTAGCACTCAGAGATCTATTCCCCTGAGAGGATTTCTGTTTTCCATCATGCTACTGAGCTGTCCTGTGTGGGCCTCATAGCCATGAAGAAGATGTGCCATTTTGAATAGTGCTATCATAAAGCAACTCATACGTGGGTCATACTCCAGGGTATTTCTCTACCATTAGTTAGTCATAAGGAAACTCCTTTTGTGAGTATAATGTGAATTAGGGAGATGATACAGGTGTCTGTAATTTATAATGCGTTCTGGAGTTCCTTGAAGTTGACCAGAATATACTCCTCCTAGGCCACAATAGGGTGTTGCTGAGATTGACCAACCTTTATGTACCTAAGGACAGGCACCTCATTGAAAGTCATTCTGTCCGATGGACTCACACTTAGTTTTTAGTATGGTGCAGTAACAGACATGTAAATTGTTTAAGTGTTAAGAAAGAGAAAATGGCTTAACCTTTCTCCAGAAACCAAGGGACTCATCTCTCTGGACTACCAAAAGCTCCACACACTCCTGTTCCAGCACAAATTCCTATAGCTTTATAAAATATACTGAATTATTTGGGCTGAGTGTTAGAAAAGCTTAAACCGCCACCTAGACTTTATGTAGTGCCCTCTCTTTATTTGGATTCCGCTCAAGATTAGCAGCCTTTTGAATTAAAAAAAGCAAACAAACAAACAAATAAAAAAAACAGGTTGGACCAGTGTTTCCGAATGTTTACTAGCTACAAATCTAAAGAGACTTATCAAGTGTTGTGCATTATATCTGGTGATGAGAGGAGAGAGGAGTGATGGCATCTTTTAACATAAAAGAAATATTCTAAGATATTTAAGACCAAAGGACCTCAAAATTTTACTTACAATTGGCCTCTGAATCTTCACGTTTTACACCTGCTGTGGTTTGAAATTTTTCCATAAATATCATGTATTGAAAACTTAATTCCCCAAATCATATGTTAATGGGATTCAGATTTGGTGCCATTGGAAGATAACTAGGATTAGATAAGGTCAGTAGAATGGGGCCAATAATGGAACTGGTGGCTTTATAAGAAGAGGAAGAAAACCCTGAATTGACATGCTATTGCTCTTTTGCCATGTGATATCCTTCACCATGTTATGACACGGTAAGAGAACTCTCACCAGATATACCTCCCTGAGCTTGGACTTCTCAGTCTCTAGGAACCAGGACTAAATAATTTATTTTCTTTATAAATTACCCAGTCTCAGGGTAATTTATAATTATAGCAAAAGAAAATGGACTGAAACACCCCAGACTCACTGTCATGTATATAATTACTAGAACATTTAAGACATTTCTTATTTTGTTATCAGTAGTCTAATTAAGAGAATATAGTCTATAAATGGGCAAGAGTGCTATTTTGTGAAATTCAAAAATAATCAAGACTTCTGAACTACTCTGTTAGACAAAGTAGGAGCACTCATTGCCATGAGGCAAGACTTTAAAGATATACTATTGTTCATTTCATCTAAAAGTAACCTGCTTTTGATACTTCCTGTTTATGGATATGGAAGACAAAAGATTCAGTAATTAATTACTTCATGTCAAATACCATACTCTGTATTGCTCATCTCCACTTACAATACCTTTGTTAGATTAAGTTCTTTGAGAAACAAACAATAAGACAGGATTAGTCAAAGATTTTACTAGAGAGATGCCTGTGAGAGTAATTAGTGGTGGGCAAGGGGAATCAGAAAGCCTGGGGAAACTGGGAGATCATGAGTTAAGTTGAATTTTCAGATTTGAATGGATGGCCAGGGACTTGGAAGTGACTTGATTGGAAAATCAGTGTTAAGGAGGTCAGGGAAGACATGTGTATAATGCCCTTTCTGAATGGGCAAATAATGTGAAGATATTTGTTTTTCATCTGGATGCTTGCTAAACAGTGACCTCTACAGAAGATGATTACAATAATCCAGTTGATAGGATGACTTCTTCTGTGGATACCAGTCATGTTTTCCCAGTTTTTTCAGTGACTTCTCAATGGTTTTATTGAGCCCCATCTTCAAGTGCTAAGAATATATGAATTTAAAATGGGTTCAGAAACCACCATGGCACATGTATACTTAAGTCACAAACCTGCACATTCAACGTTCAGCACATGTATCCCAGAACTTACAGTAAAAAAATAAAAAAAAATAAAAAAATAAAAAAAATGGATTTAGAAACAGTGGACATGGTGGCAAGGATGGAGATTATGCATGTACCCAGCCATGTGAACTTCCAGTCACTATGGTTGACCTGGCTAAAGCCATTACTTGATGCTTAACCTGCCAGCAGCAAAGATCCACACTGAGTTCCTAACATGACCCTCAAAGGTGATCAACCAGCTTTCTGGTGGCAAGTTAATAACATGAGACACTTCCATCATAAAAGAGCAGCATTTGCTGTATTACATACTTTGGACATGGATTTGTATTCCCTACATACGATGCTTCTTCCAGAACTACCATCCATGGGCTTACAGAATACATTTCTATCATCATGGTATTTTGTACAACATTGATTCTGACTAAGGAATTTACTTCATGGCAAATGAAGTGTGGCAGTGAATCCACGCTCATAGAATTCACCGGTGTTGCCATGTCAACCATCATCCTGAAGTAACTGGTTTGGTAAAACAGTGAAATTGTGTTTTGAAGAGCTGGTTACAGTACCAGCTAGGTGGCAACATCTTGAAGGGCTGGGAAAAGGTTCTCCAGAAGGTTGTATATGCTATGTATATGTGACGTGTTTCTTCCATTGTTAGGATTCATGGTTCAACATGTAAGGAATAGAAATGAAAGTGGCACCACTCACTGTTACTCCTAGTGACCCAGTAGCAAAATGCTTACTTCCTGTTCCTGTGACCTTGTGCTCTGCTGGCCTAAATCCGTTAATTCCAAAAGGGAGAATGCTTCCACCTGGAGACCCAACAATGATTCCATTGAAACGGAAGTTAAGACCACCATATGGCCACTTTGGATTCCTCATGCCTCTGAATAAACAGGCAAAGAAGAGAGTTACTGTGCAGGCTAGGGTGATTAATTCTGACTGCTATGGGAAAGTTGGACTTCTGGCCGGGTGCGGTAGCTCAAACCTTTAATCCCAACACTTTGGGAGGCCAAGGCAGACAGATCACCTGAGGTTAGGAGCTCGAGACCAGCCTGGCCAACATGGCAAAAACCCGTTTCTACTAAAAATACAAAAATTAGCAGGGCGTGGTGGTGCGTGTCTCTGTAATCCCAGCTACTCGGGAGGCTGAGGCAGAAGAATCACTTGAACCCAGGAGGCGGAGGTTGCAGTGAGCCAGGATCGCACCATTTCACTTCAGACTGGGCGGCAAGAGCGAGACTCTGGCTCAAAAAAAAAAAAAAAAAAAAAAAAAAAAATTGGACTTGTATTCCACATTGGCTGTAAGGAAAAGTATGTCTGGAATATATCCTTGAGAAACACTAATTCAGCAAACCATCCATATGGAGCACTTGTCCTCTCATAATGTAGACTACCCCTGACGTAGCTATATAATTTCCAGTATATAATTATATACTGCCATCTAGCAGTATACAAACATTTAAACTTGTTTTTTAAAAAGTTATTTTTTAATAAAATTGGGCATATTTAACGTATACAGCACAATTTTTTATATGCATATACATAGTGAAATGATCACTTTACATTAGACATCTAGACTTATTCATCTTATGTAGCTGCAACTTTGTACTCTTTGCCCAACATTTCCCCATTTTCCCACCTCGTCATTCTTCATAACAACTGTTTGCTCTCTGCTTCTAAGAGATGTGCTGTTTTAGATTCCACATATAAGTGAGATCATGCCCTATTTTTCTCTCTGTGTCTGGCTTATTTCACTTAGCCTAATGTCCTCCAGATTTACTTATGTTGTTTCAAATGGCAAGATTTCTTTCTTTTCTCAGGCTGAATAAGACGCCATTCTGTCTCTCTCTGTGTTTGTGTGTGTGTATACCACAATTTATTTTTTTAACTGTCACATGGTTAAGTGTTTTTATAATTTACAGTATGATGTTTTGAGGCATATATATGTTGTGGAATGGTAAAATGTAGGTAATTAAAGAATACATTACCCCATAATGCATTTATAAAATGTTAGTAATAAAAATCATAGACATTTAAAAAAATCATACGTAACAGGCCTGCTTTTGGGGTTTGCATGTCATATGAAAGAAGTGTTATTTTTTTCTTCTGTTAATCTATGCATTTGAAGATTCTGTTTACATTTAATTGTACATATAATTCCAACAAAATCATCAGATATTAAATTAAAAATGGAAACTATTTGAACACAAAAATGTAATATCCTACATTTAACTTCATTTTCATGTTTTGTTGTTTTCTGGTAATTATAATTAAATGTTAAATTGTTCATAGAGGATCAAGGAAAAGGTTAAAAAGCAGAATTAGCCATAAAATATGAAAAGTTCAGTTATTATAAAAATTTTCAGATGCATTAAGTTTTATATCACATCTGCATAAAAGGTATCAAAAATGTGAGAATACATGGAAAGATAAAATTAAATCAAATACATATTCAATAACTTTCAGAGATTAAACTATATATAATATGCAAAATGCATAATAAAAATTAGCATATAGGTCGGGCACGGTGGCTCATGCCTGTAATCCCAGCACTTTGGGAGGCCGAGGTGGGCGGATCACAAGGTCAGGAGATCGAGACCATCCTAGCTAACACTGTGAAACCCCGTCTCTACTAAAAATACAAAAAAGATAGTTGGGCGTGGGGGTGGGCGCCTCTAGTCCCAGCTACTTGCGAGGCTGAGGTGGGAGAATGGCATGAACCCAGGAGGCAGAGCTTGTAGTGAGTTTGCGCCACTGCACTCCAGCCTGGGCGACAGACCGAGCCTGCGTCTAAAAAAATAAAAATAAAAATAAATAAATAAATGAATAAATAAAAATTAGCATATAATTTGGAAGCAAATTGCATTGAAATTCTTAAAATATTTATGCTTGTATGTGTTTTGATGCAAAAATATGCATACATATTTCAAAACTTAGGAACACTAACACCCCAGCCTTGATGACAAATCAAGATTCTCTCAAAAACAAGCTACCCACCTCCACCCCACTCCACACACAGACTTAAGAACAATCCACAAAAAATACTTTCACTATTATTTTTAATGTGCGGACAGTGTCTCACTTTGTTACCCAGGCTGATCTTGAGCCATTGTTTTCAAGCAATCCTCTGGCCTCAGCCTTCCGGAGTGCTGGGATTACAGGCATGAGCCACTGTGCTGGCCCACTAATTTCTCATTTAATTTACAGCTATAAAAAATATGTTCTACTATTACAGAGGAATATATTATTCATTTCAGAGATCAGAATATATAGAATCTTATTTTCAATTTACCAGAAAATTAGTCTATATACTTTAGATAAATAACTCAAGTAGAATGAAATCTAAAGCTTACATAATAGATTGCGTCAGAGTATTTTTTAGAAGTACTAAATATTTTTGCAAGTGCTAAGGAAAGTATAACATGTCACCAAGATTTGTTAGAATTGTTATAAATATTAAAACTGACTTTTTGTAAGAAGAGACCCACAGGAAATTTGAAGGTAAAATTTCTCAGAATCTGAACAATAAAATTATTTATGACTAAAAATGAATTAAATTATCATTCACTTACATTATTGACTATTAATCAAATAAAATATTTTTAAAACATCCATTATATACCAAGAACCCCATGAGACACTGGAAATAATGAAGAGTAGGAGAGATTAGAATCTCTGCCCTTCATAATTTGAGGACCCTTAATACAGTGTGGCATTAATCAAAAAATTACATTTACAATCTTCGGTAACTCTGCTAAGTGTGATAAAAGAATATTGGAAGAAGTGGATACTTTAAATATAGCCAATCAAACAAATTACTTTCTTCCAAAATAATAAGACTTAATTCCATAAGAAACCTTATTCAAATTGTCTAAATTTTCTTAATATAGATTTTTGGATATGAACTGTCAGACATGTTGAGCTATATAAATTAAACTAAGATATGCAATACAGGGATTTTTTTTAACAAAACCTGATTATGGACTTCTTCACACATATACTATTTCACTCAAAGTAACAAATTTAGTAACTTTTCTATCTGAAAGGTCTGAGTTCTCAAAAATATTTTTATGATTTATATAATTTAGTCCTCACAATAATTTTGTGAGATAAGAAAGAAAAGATAATGACCTTCTTTTCACAGATGAGGAAACTGTGTTCAGTAATTTATTCAGTATAAGAAAAGTAGAAAGCAAACACACCAAGATTTCTTAGCCCAGGGTTTTTGACTCTAGAGCCTCTGTACTTAACTGCTGCAGTGATTTGATACAAGACATGTATATGTTGAGCAGATGGTCATTCTCTATCATGATTTCTACATCTCTAAAACAAAAGTTTTATTCAGCATCTAATTATGTGAGAATAAAAATTGATAAGCTTGAACAAACTATATTTTTCTCTTAATTGCAGCAAATGCATCCATATAAACTTGTTTGGAATGATAGAAATTGTAATAATTTTTTGGTGTCAACCTTGCAAACAGCAAATTGGAACATATGAGTCTCATCCATCAGCAGTCACAATTTCATATTTGTCCTCAAATTTAGGGTTTTGAGAAGATGTTTGTTACTCTTAATTTTTAATGGCCTCTCAAATTGCAAAGAAATATACAATCAAGCACTAAAATTGGACTACCCTTTGTCCAGTGAAATTCTCACTCTGTAAAATCCATGATTTCTGTTGTTAATAAAAAAAAAAGATAGAGGAAACATTGCAAACAAATACATTGGTCTTGCTTAGAAACCCTGTAAATAGGGTAGACATAGCAGTAACTCACAATTATCAGTCAATCCTTATTCTAGTCTATTCTTGATATATACATATATGTATATATGTATATATTATATTCCTCTATGATATATGTGTGTATATATACACACATATATATGTATATATCAGGAATAGACTGTTATATACATGATATATATGTGTATATATAATTGTACCTCTTCAATAATACATATCATGTAACATTTTTACTTCTTGTGTTTCTATATTCTGCCCTATATTATGAAAACTTAGACATTATAACTTCAGATTTTCTTAGTGTTCAGCACAAGACCTAATTCCCAAGAGGGGCTCATTGCATCTTGAGGAAAATTAGCCAGTTGAACCTATGTCTTGTTATCTTAGCAACATCTTTATTACACTTATTAAAAATAAACACATTTTTAAATGTCTAGAACTATAAATTTTGTGGAGATCAAATTGAGTTTCTTTTTATCATATATAAATTATTTGTGTATCTTATCTGATATCAAAAAGTACAGTGACCAAATTCAGAAGTATTGGCCCCGTATGTTTTCTGAGTTTTCAAATTATAATGGAATTATTTTGCAAGTACGCATTTTCCACATAACACAATTCTTTTATTTTGGGTAGCCAGAGGGGCTAATGTATATCAATTACTACTGAAATACATTAAATATGTTGTACATATTTGAAAAGTTAATTTAATATGCAAAGTAAACTTAAAGGGTGAATCGATAGAGAGTAAAATTAATCTTTAAAGAGTGAAAATCCATATATAGTTTAGGAAAGTATTGATTCTTAGGCAACGTGGTGAAACCTCATCTCTACAAAAAAATAAAAATAAATAAATAAATACAAAAATTAGCCAAGTGTGATGGCATGTGCCTGTAATCCCAGCTACTCAGGAGGATTTGGTGAGAGGATCACCTAAGCCTTGGGAGGTTGAGGTTTCAGTGAGCTGTGAGCACTCCACTACACTCCAGCCTGGGCGACACAGCGAGACCTTATCTCAAAGAAAAAAAAAAAAAACAGCTTCATATAGTTATTACAGTTTCTGCAAATGTTCTCAGATACCTGGCCAAGCATATTATAACAATGAATGCAAACTAATAGAGACCATAACAATTAACTGTGTTATTTCATGAAAAACATCTTATTCAATCACTCATTAATTCAATTATTTAATTTAGTATTCTACATATACTTATTAATTATCTACTATTTGGTATGCCTTTGTTTAACATTTAATTTAGATGTTAAAAAGTAATATTTAAGGTAAAATCATAACTCTTAAATATCGACACACGTTGAAAGTTGTATTTAACTCATCAATTGAAGAGGAAACTAGCAAAATGTTAAAACTCATTTAAAGTTTAATTTGCTACCACCATCACCACCCCCTCAACACACACACAGAGGCAATAATATACATTGAAATGAATGTACATATAGATGCCAAGCTGATAAACATCCACAATCCAATAATCAAGTGTATCTGCATTGGACACAAATTGCATGTCAATGACCAAGAATTATTAGCATTATTAATGATATGCTACAATTTACAGAATTGTAAAACAACTGAAACATAATGAAAGAGAGAGAGATCCCAGAAGGATGTCCTCAATAGAACACACGAGAATCATTTTTCTTCATTTCAAAGAATTTCACAATGTATTTCTTTCTGACATGGGCATTACACATTTATATGGTTTGGCTGTGTCCCCACTTAAATCTCATCTTGAATTGTAGCTCCTATAATTTCCTTGTGTCATGGGAGAGACCTGGTGGGAGTTAATTGAATCATGGGGTCAGGTCTTTCTCATGCTGTTCTCATGATAGTGACTAAGATCTGATGGTTTTATAAAGGGGAGTGTAAGACATGATTTTGGTACACCTCTGCCTTTTGCCATGATTGTGAGGCCTCCCCAGCCCTGAATAACTATGAGTCCATTAAACCTCTTTCTTTTATAAGTTACCCAGTCTTGGGTATGTCTTTATTAGCAGTGTGAGAACAGACTAATACACACATATTGCTATACTTATAGCAATGAACAAGAAAACACAATAATTTTTGCCCTCATGGGGTTTTTATTCTAAGCTTAAGATGATACTACAATTTTTCACTACCTAAAGAAAATAAATAAAGCAAATCTTACCTTCTTGATTAGATAATGTGTTCAGTAAATACAGAATACACGTATTTCAAAATGCCTATTTCCTTCTTTAATGTTCATGGAAACCTGTGACACTTTAATACATTATTGAATATTTACCTTGTGTTTGCCAACTTGCTGTACTAGTGAAATACACATACAAAAATTGAGATGTATTCCATGCCCTTTTTGGGGAAGAGATGAAGGTGGAAAGTTGGAGGTGAAAGCCATAATTTTTGTAAGATATGGGTAATGCTGCAGATTTTTCATAATATGTTTCTTAATTTTATAGAAGTTTTTTTTTCGTTTGTTTGCTTTTTTTTTTTTTTTTTTCCAATTTACTCTACTCTAGGACGGTAATTAAGGACTCAGGCACTGGTAACAGAATGCTTGGATATAAGTTTGGATTCTGCCAAATACGAACTGTAAGACTTTGGGAATATGACTTCTCTGAGACTCAGTTTCTTCATTTATCAAATAGAGGTAATACTGTTACCTCTTAAAGCTGTTGTGAGAGTTAGATAATGTATATATGTTAAGCTTGTTAAAGAAAGTATGCCTATTAAGAATCATGTCATTAATTATTATTATTATCCTTAGCTTTTTGTTTATTTATTTATTTTTTTCTATCTAAACATCAAGATTGTTGACTGCAGGAACCACTTCTAAATCACTGGAAACTCTTACAGATAGAACATGTTTAGAATTGAATGTTCACTATCCTACTTCAAACTTACATATTTAAACTTGTATATTCTTGAAATTTTTATTCCCTTTAATGATTAATATCTATAATTCACAACAATGGTAATAATCTATCATTGGTGTTATATATGCCTGTACTTACCTTTAATTGGTTGAAAAAATTAAACTGTAATTTCATACCACTATTTTTAAACATTAATTTCCAAACGTAAAGTTTAAGTTCTTTTACTTTAAAATCATTAGTTTTATTTAGCACAAATAAGTTGATAAAAAGTCCCAAATGACCTGCCCAATCATAGACCTCATGAGGATGTAACTACAGCATCATTTTTAAATAGTTTATTTATCCTTAACCTAACTTTATATATTGCTTCAACTATAGTTTTATTAGCATGGGTGTAAAGGCAGATGAATTCTTTGTTAGAGATTTTAACAAAGAAACTGGTTTAAGGTTTGGGCTTTTGTTTTTATTTTTATTTTTTGAAAAAACACAAATTCCGAAATACTTTTGTTACAGACAATTATTTTTATTTTAAAAAATGGGATAGAAAATAAGCCATTAAAATATGAGGTATAAAAGATCTCCTAGGTTTATAACGGAAAATAAAATAATATGATATAGTTTAGATATATAGATATATAAACATATTATATATAGATATATAAACATATTAGATATATAGCACTTCCACACTTCCACAGTTCCTTTGGTTTAAATCCAATTTCTATGTTCCAAGAGCAAGTATTTTTCATTAGTATCATGTCATAGCTAAGGAAACTGAGGCTAAGAATTATTTGCAAATGGGTAAATAAATAAATTAATGTAATAGACATTGAGAGCACCATAAATAATAGAGCTATTTTCCACATACTATCTTTTATTATCATTTTACAAGAAAAAATAACATCATACAGTGTTATAGTCAAAAAATGTGTGAGTGTTAACTTTAAACTATTTTTTCCCAGTGAGAGATTGTGTTCTCTCACTAGTAAGTGTCAGAAACTAGAATAGAATCTAGTTTGTTTTCTCATAAACTCTTCTTTCTTTTGCATTGTATTTTCTCTGAGAAAAATTTTTTGAGGATATTTGAGAGAATTTTTGAGAAAAGAGGAGTTAGTAATACCAGGCATCCTTGTGTCTTTGTACATCCTTATGTAAAATGGATGTAAATAATATTTGTACTAATTTCAAAGATTTTAGATTAAAATAATAAAACACACACCAGACACGTAGCATAGGGCCTGATGCAGATTAAGCCCTTAATAAAATGCTAACTCTTGTCCTAATGTCTTTAAGAAATGTTCTCACTCTGTACTGAAAATTCTATTTGTCCATTTCCCTGTATTTTCTCCTGAAACATAAACTACCATTCATGCTTCTATGATATATTAGCAGTCCTAATTCTAAATAAGACTTCTGAAAGTTGTTGACATGTCATAATTTCTCCTTTGATTATTAAACTCACATTTGTAGGGACTTTAAACCTATCATAATTTAAAGTACCTTAATAGCTATGAGGATTAGCAGTGGTCTTTGTCTAGCCATGGGCCTAAATGCTTAGAAGTAAACAGATTTGCATAATAAATATTGGCTTTCACATATAGAACATGCAAGTATATAAATAAAAGGTTTATTTATATACATGGGCAGGGAACCAATTTGTCACATTATAGAAAAATTAACTGAGAACCTGCTATGTGCCAGAATTATTATACACGTTCTCTTTTAATGGTTTCATCATCCTTATGCTTTACACCTTTCTTATTTCTTTCCTTCCTTCCTTTCTTTTCCATTCATTTTCTTCCTTTATTTAGCTATTCTATAAATATTTTTCAGTCTTAATATGTGCCTAGGGGATGTGGATTACATATATAATATTTCCCAAAAGAGTTTTAGTATATTGAAGAAGCATTTTTATAATTAAAATTACTTTACAATGTAATTATTATATTAAGAGTATCTGTAAGGTAGTAATGTCTAAGTGTGTCAGAAAGTTAGGGAAAAAATTTCACAGGAATGGTAACCTGAAAGTGATCAACATATAGAGTTAGACACTAGGTTTTGAATCCTCAATTTCAATTTATTGTATACAAGTTATATGATTTTAGATGAGTTATTTGATTTTTTTTTTTTTTTTTTTTTTTTTTTTTTTTTTTTTTTTTTT